>NW_025231446.1:10859-11354 GCF_018294505.1 Triticum aestivum | reverse complement strand
GAGTCGAGGCGGACGTCGTCGCGATAGCGACGACGGACGCCGAGACGAGCACGTGACATCACTCCCACCCTGTCTTAGCATAACGCGAGTCGAGGCGTCCGTCGTCGTGGTAGCGACGACTGACGTCGAGACGAGCACGTGACACCACTGCCATCCTGTCTTAGCGTAACGCGAGTCGAGGCGGACGTCGTCGCGGTAGCGACAACGGACGCCGAGATGAGCACGTGACACCACTCCCTCCCTGTGTTAGCGTAAGGCGAGTCGAGGTGGACGTCGTCGCGGTAGCGACGACGGACGCCAAGACGAGCACGTGACACCACTACCACCCTGTCTTAGCGTAACGCGAGTCGAGGCGGACGTCGTCGCGGTAGCGACGACGGACGCCGAGATGAGCACGTGACACCACTGCCACCCTGTCTTAGCGTAACGCGAGTCGTGGCGGACATCGTCGCGGTAGCGACGACGGACGCCGAGACGAGGACGTGACACCACTGC
>NW_025231446.1:10127-10799 GCF_018294505.1 Triticum aestivum | reverse complement strand
GTCGCCGTAGCGACGATGGACGCCGAGACAAGCACGTGACATCATTGCCACCCTGTCTTAGCGTATCGCGAGTCGAGGCGGACGTCATCGCGGTAGCGACGACGGATGCCGAGACGAGCACGTGACACCACTGCGTCCCTGTCTTAGCGTAACGCGAGTCGAGGCGGACGTCGTCGCGGTAGCGACGACGGACGCCAAGACGAGCACGTGACACCACTACCACCCTGTCTTAGCGTAACACGAGTCATGGCGGACATCGTCGCGGTAGCGACGACGGACGCTGAGACGAGCACGTGACACCACTGCCTCCCTGTCTTAGCGTAACGCGAGTCGAGGCGGACGTTGTCGCGGTAGCGATGACGGACGCCGAGACAAGCACGTGACACCACTGCCACCCTGTCTTAGCATACCGCGAGTCGAGGCGGACGCCGTCGCGGTAGCGACAACGGACGCCAAGATGAGCACGTGACAGCACTACCACCCTGTCTTAGCGTAACGCGAGTCGAGGCGGACGACGTCGCGGTAGCGACGACGGACGCCGAGACGAGCACGTGACACCACTGCCACCCTGTCTTAGCGTAACGCGAGTCGAGGCGACGCCGTCGCGGTAGCGATGACGGACGCCGTGACGAGCACGTGACACCACTGCCACCCTGTCTTAGCGTAGCGCGA
>NW_025231446.1:4396-8515 GCF_018294505.1 Triticum aestivum | reverse complement strand
TAGCGACGACTGACGCCGAGACAAGCACGTGACACCACTGCCACCCTGTCTTAGCGTAACGCCGAGACGAGGACGTGACACCACTGCCACCCTGTCTTAGCGTAACGCGAGTCGAGGCGGACGTCCTCGCGGTAGCGACGACGGACGCCGAGATGAGGATGTGACACCACTCCCACCCTGTCTTAGCATAACTCGGGTCGAGGCGGACGACGTCGCGGTAGCGACGACGGACGCCGAGACGAGCACGTGACACCACTGCCACCCTGTCTTAGTGTCAGGACCCCGACTCGATGTCACATCGATCTAGCTGGTAACACCTCATATCACTTTGCGGCCTCACGCACGGTATCCCCACGGGTGTCGTCTTACCTTTTCCCGGGACCGTTTGCGCCTTTTGGCTCACGTATATGATAGTGTCGCTAGCATCCATATGATAAGGAGCCCGGGCTGACATGACTAGTCGTAAACCCAAAGTGGCACAGACTTACAGGGACAGGCATCCATGACCCAGCTTCGAACGTGTCAGTCATCAGCAAGTGGGTCCGGGCTGTAGCACTGGGCTAGCAGGACTCCGGTAAACCGGGCTGTAGCGGGCTAACAGGACTCCGGTACTCAAAGCGTGACATTTCCCCGAAGGGACAGACACAGGAACGAAGAAGGACACATGCCGGCCAGCCTAAGTGTTCCAGAGCAGTAGCAAGCTACCATGGCTCAGCGGTAACACTAGGAGACATTTCCCGGTAAGAGAGGCTACTAAAGATAAACAACTAGATAGTCAGATCCCACACATACCAAGCATTTCAATCATACACCCAATATGCTCGATATGTGCAAATACAACGAAGCATCACAACATGACTCTACGACACAAGTACTTTATTTAAGGCTCAGGGAGCCATACATATCATACACAAAGGTACGGGTCTCACGACCCTACATACAAGTCATACAGTCACACTTATCTTGAGGCTTTTAACAGTATCCATTTACTTGTCTATGAACTGTATAGGCAACCAAGTAGTCCTTTACCGCGGACGCGGCTATTCGAATAGATCATGTTAACCCTGCAGGGGTGTACTTCTTCATACACGCTCTCACCACTTATCGTCGCTTACACGACATGTACTCGGCAACCTTCAAGCGGAAGCCCAACGTGGGTGTCGGCCACGACCTACCTAATCACCTAAGCCTCCAGTCCAGGTTTATCGCCTATTCAGGTTCCATCCGCAGGGAGTCCGGCCGAGGTTTCCCATACGGCCCCGAACGATGTGAATAGGGTTCCCGAGATACCTAACGGGTATTCGGTACACCGTGCCACGTACCTACCGCATCACAGCCCACCCCTACGGTCAGCGCTGTCCACGGCCTCCAGTAGGCTACAAACACCAGAAACTACTTGCAACTCCTGGACGGAGAACTAGGGTGAATAAGAAGCCGAGAGGGTCCATTGGTTTCGGGCCCAATGCATGGTAGTAGCTGATTCTTAAATCACACATACAGATCTCAGTGCTTAAGGTCGGCTTCGATGAAACAACCCACCATGTACTCCTACATGGCCTCTCATCGATACCTTTACCAAATCGTGTTCACCACACCACTCTCATTACCGACATAATCATTTCACTCTAGCCCATCACCCAGATGAACCAGACCTGACACAACTCTAAGCATAGCAGGCATAGCAAGGTAGGAACAACACATACATATGGCTCAATCAACTCCTACACATGCTAGTGGGTTTCATCTAGTTACTGTGGCAATGACAGGTCATGCAGAGGAAATGGGTTCAACTACCGTAGCACACAGCAGTTTGAATCGCGTTGTCTTAATGCAGTAAAAGAGAGCAGGAGCGAGAACATGGGATTGTATCGATATGATCAAATGGTTGGTTGCTTGCCTGATGGTTCGATGCACGGATATGGTTCTTCGTTAGGGTAATCACGGTACTCCTCGGGAACAGATCCTGTCGCAAAGGACATCGATACACAAGCATCACCAAACAATGTGCAACAATATGATGCATGCATGAAACATGGCAATATGAGTGTGTTGGGCTAATGCAACTAAAGCCAGAAGTGTTTGAACAAATTTGAATCAAAGATTCAAATTTCAAATTCAAATATGGCCTTTTAAAGTGCTTTTCCTTGTTCTGCTTAAAACATCAATTTAACTTGTTTGATCATGCATGAAAATAGTACAGATGGATAGATTGGATTTTTCTGATCATTTTTCATATATAATTTGTCCAATTTGGAGTTACAGAATAAAAGTTATGAATTTTTGAAGTTTAATTAATATTCTGGAATTTCCTGATTTAATTTAAATCCAGAAAATCAATTACTGCGTCAGCCTGACGTCAGTGTGACGTCAGCAGGTCAACGGAACAGGTCTGGGTCAAACCTGACAGTGGGTCCCGCATGTCAGGGTGATTATTTTAATTAAAATTTGATTAAGACTAATCCTGTTTAATTAACAGGGCTGGGCCCCACCTGTCATTGACTCAGGGGAGTCAACCAGGGCCCACCCGTGGTCAAAGTCAAAGTCGGCTGCCGGCGTTTAGCCGCCGGCGAGCCCGACGCGGCGGCGGGAGTGCTTTTGGCCATTTCGGCCACTAAATGGACCGCGGAGGCCACCGGAGTGGAGCTGAGGACAACCCGCAGCTCTTGGCGGAGTCCGTTGGGGTCGGGGTGGCCGGAGTCGACGCCGGCGACGACTTTGGCGGCCACCGAGGTTCGGTCGGAGGTGAACTTGGTGCTAGAGGGTTCGGTGAGGCTCGTGGAGTGGCTAGCTAGGTGCTGTGGGACGCGGTGAGCAAGATGGACACCATCTTGTGGCCGGAGGATGACCAGGAGCACGTCGGCGACGAGGTCCACGGCGGTGGGTGCGGTTGAGCTCCGGGAGGTTGCTACACAGCTCGGGAGCAAGAACGGAAGGGAGGGGAAGATGGCTAAGCTCACAGTGAGTGCGACGGAGTCCCTGGTGCGGCCGGAGATGGACCGGAGCGACGATGGCGTTGAAGGGGATCTCCGGCGACGGTGAGCTCGGGCGAGGTCGGTGCGGTGGTCTCGGGCGTTGCGAGCGCTCGGGGCTCGGCTGCTCGATGAAGTGGACAGCGGCGGAGCTCCTGGACACGGTGAGACGGCGTGGGGTGGTCGGAGGGCGTGGCTACGGCGAGGGGGTGGCGGCGATGGCGTCGGCCATGGCTGGGGCGTGCGAGGGGAAGGAGCTGGAGAGGAGAGGGGGTGTCTGGGGGGTTCGGGGGAGAGAGAGAGGCCGATCCACGGCGTTAGCCGGGCGAGGGAGGCGGCGAGGCGGCGAGCAGCTGCGTGGCGAGCTGCGGTGCCGCCGCCGAGCACCTTGGCTGCCTGCCTGGCGAGCCAAGCAGCTCGCTGGAGCGGTGGCCGGGCTGGGCCGGCCAGGTGGGCTGGCTGGTGGGCCTGCGGTGGCGCCGGGTAGGTTTTCCCCCTTATTTTCTGTTTCGGTTTTTATTTAATATATCTGCAACTTTGTTGAATTAAATAAAATACCTAGGCAAGTTTAAAAATCACCAAACTATTCCTGGCCCATAGTTGGATTATTTCCAACATGAAACATTTTAGTTTGGAGATATTTGAGCATTTAAATATTTTATATTATTTTAAATGCCCAAATTCAAATATTTATGATTTAATTCAAAAACCCTAGGATGGCCTAGGAAAATGTGCACCACTTTTGGCAGAGGTTTTGAACCAAGACAAAAATGATGGGCATTTTTGAAGGGCATTTCAGGTTCATTGAAAAATTATTTTAGTAACCCTAGTTGGTTTCAGAGGGGACTGGGGGTTCTGTCATCCCCATTTCAAGTTTCTGATGAATGAGTAAACATGATGCAACACTCTAATGCATGACTAGCTAGGGTGTGACACTTAGCGTAACGCGAGTCGAGGCGGACGTCGTCGCGGTAGCGACGACGGACGCCCAGACGAGCACGTGACACCACTACCACCCTGTCTTAGCGTAACACGAGTCGAGGCGGACGACGTCGCGGTAGCGACGACGGACGCCGAGACGAGCACGTGACACCACTGCCGCCCTGTCTTAGCGTAAGCGAGTCGAGGCGGACGTCGTCGCGGTAGCGAC
>NW_025231446.1:0-1181 GCF_018294505.1 Triticum aestivum | reverse complement strand
TTTAAGTGCTTTTCCTTATTCTGCTTAAAACATCAATTTAACTTGTTTGATCATGCATGAAAATAGTACAGATGGATAGATTGGATTTTTCTGATCATTTTTCATATATAATTTGTCCAATTTGGAGTTACAGAATAAAAGTTATGAATTTTTGAAGTTTAAATAATATTCTGGAATTTCCTGATTTAATTTAAATCCAGAAAATCAATTACTGCGTCAGCCTGACGTCAGTGTGACGTCAGCAGGTCAACGGAACAGGTCTGGGTCAAACCTGACAGTGGGTCCCGCATGTCAGGGTGATTAATTTAATTAAAAGTTAATTAAAACTAATCCTGTTTAATTAACAGGGCTGGGCCCCACCTGTCATTGACTCAGGGGAGTCAACCAGGGCCCACCCGTGGTCAAAGTCAAAGTCGGCTGCCGGCGTTTAGCCGCCGGCGAGCCCGACGCGGCGGCGGAAGTGGTTTTTGCCATTTCGGCAACTAAATGGACCGCGGAGGCCACCGGAGTGGAGCTGAGGACAACCCGCAGCTCTTGGCGGAGTCCGTTGGGGTCGGGGTGGCCGGAGTCGACGCCGGCGACGACTTTGGCGGCCACCGAGGTTCGGTCGGAGGTGAACTTGGTGCTAGAGGGTTCGGTGAGGCTCGTGGAGTGGCTAGCTAGGTGCTGTGGGACGCGGTGAGCAAGATGGACACCATCTTGTGGCCGGAGGATGACCAGGAGCACGTCGGCGATGAGGTCCACGGCGGTGGGTGCGGTTGAGCTCCAGGAGGTTGCTACATAGCTCGGGAGCAAGAACGGAAGGGAGGGGAAGATGGCTAAGCTCACAGTGAGTGCGACGGAGTCCCTGGTGCGGCCGGAGATGGACCGGAGCGACGGTGGCGTTGAAGGGGATCTCCGGCGACGGTGAGCTCGGGCAAGGTCGGTGCGGTGGTCTCGGGCGTTGCGAGCGCTCGGGGCTCGGCTGCTCGATGAAGTGGACAGCGGCGGAGCTCCTGGACACGGTGAGACGGCGTGGGGTGGTCGGAGGGCGTGGCTACGGCGAGGGGGTGGCGGCGATGGCGTCGGCCATGGCTGGGGCGTGCGAGGGGAAGGAGCTGGAGAGGAGAGGGGGTGTCTGGGGGGTTCGGGGGAGAGAGAGAGGCCGATCCACGGCGTTAGCCGGGCGAGGGAGGCGGCGA
>NW_025231445.1:7467-11354 GCF_018294505.1 Triticum aestivum | reverse complement strand
TAGGTGGGCATTTGAATTTTGAAGACCTAGCCTTGGCCAAGAATGCATATGTTGCCGCGTGCTTAAAGTTAACAATGTATTTTGGCTTCGTTGGAACGTTACTATACACCGGTAGTTGCCACCAATCTTAAGCGTCATTGAATCCGCAGGCTGTACTCCTTTTCCTCCCAGTGGCTCCGAAAATTAATCAAAGGGCGTTGGTAATGATATGATACAGAATAGTAGTAACAAACATTAGCCTGATGGTTACATGGGTTGACTTGACTGATATGTGAACCGGTCATGTACATAAGCTGGAGAGCAATAGCTGGATCAAGCAGCTGGATTGGTGTGACCAGCTCCGTGTCTCTTTCCTTCCGGTTCTGCATACGATATGATCCACCAGTGGTAGATGGGGACGCTTGTTTTTCCGGTTGTTGAGATGTGAGGTTTATTAAGAACGTTTCATTTGTGCTTCGTCTCCTTCAAATCTGTTGGGGCTTCTAGCCAGAATCGAATAAATATCATCTAAAAAAAGAATTCGAATAAATATACATGCATGCAGTGCGAGAAATTCCTGGTGAGGCCAGTTTGTTTAGGGGCACGCGGAGTCAACTAATACTAATTCCATGGTAGGAGCGCATCCTCAACACGAGGGCAATAGCAAAGTTTCTCACCACGCCACGATCTTGGGAACAAGACAAGTAGACACACACTTGAACAAAAGAACTCATGCTTGCGCTTCAGGCCAGAGGCGGTGTTGGGGGTTCCACCAACGGAAACCCGACCACCAATGAAGAGTGGCAAGAGAGCATTGGGGCTCATCGACTCACCGGGAGGATGGCTATGAATCTTGAAATGAGGGCATGCATTTTGAGGCAACCCTAGCGAAAAGATTTTCTAAGGAAACCGGTTTTGTCAGGACCCCGACTCGATGTCACATCGATCTAGCTGGTAACACCTCATATCACTTTGCGGCCTCACGCACGGTATCCCCACGGGTGTCGCCTTACCTTTGCCCGGGACCGTTTGCGCCTTTTGGCTCACGTATATGATAGTGTCGCTAGCATCCATATGATAAAGAGCCCGGGCTGACATGACTAGTCGTAAACCCAAAGTGGCACAGACTTACAGGGACAGGCATCCATGACCCAGCTTCGAACGTGTCGGTCATCAGCAAGTGGGTCCGGGCTGTAGCACTGGGCTAGCAGGACTCCGGTAAACCGGGCTGTAGCGGGCTAACAGGACTCCGGTACTCAAAGCGTGACATTTCCCCGAAGGGACAGACACAGGAACGAAGAAGGACACATGCCGGCCAGCCTAAGTGTTCCAGAGCAGTAGCAAGCTACCATGGCTCAGCGGTAACACTAGGAGACATTTCCCGGTAAGAGAGGCTACTAAAGATAAACAACTAGATAGTCAGATCCCACACATACCAAGCATTTCAATCACACACACAATATGCTCGATATGTGCAAATACAACGAAGCATCACAACATGACTCTATGACACAAGTACTTTATTTAAGGCTCAGTGAGCCATACATAACATACACACAAAGGTACGGGTCTCACGACCCAACATACAAGTCATACAATCATACAAGCCAGCAGCGGAAGTAACTTGTCTGAGTACAGACAACTAGTAAAATAAAAGAGGCTTGGAAAGCCTCTGGCTATACTATGTGGTCCTTCACAAGCTCAGGGTCACCACCTGGGTCTTTAGCCTACTCGTTGATGTCAACGTCTACATAGAACCCATCAGAAGGGGTTGCAGCGTCTTCTGTAAAAATGTAGATTATAGCAACATGAGTACAAAGGTACTCAGCAAGACTTACATCAGATCCTACATACATGCATAGTATCAAGAAGGGTTGGTGGAGTTATTGCAGCAAGCCAGCTCTGACTCTTGGCTAGGCTATCCTACGATACTTCAACTAGAAATGGTTTTGCGCACACGAGTCCACTACTCACCACTTCAATACACTACCGAGGATCCACCTCCGTCTTCCTACGGAAGAGCCATCCTCGGCACTCACACTTATCTTGAGGCTTTTAGTAGTATCCATTTACTTGTCTATGAACTGTATAGGCAACCAAGTAGTCCTTTACCGCGGACGCGGCTATTCGAATAGATTATGATAACCCTGCAGGGGTGTACTTCTTCATACATGTTTCCACCACTTAGCGTCTGCACACGACATGTGCTCGGCAGACTTCAAGCGAAAGCCGACGTGGGTGTAGACCACGACCTACCTAAACACTTAAGCCTCTAGTCCAGGTTTATCGCCTATTCAGGTTCCATCCGCAGGGAGTCCGGCCGAGGTTTCCCATACGGCCCCGAACGATGTGAACAGGGTTCCCGAGATACCTAACGGGTATTCGGTACACCCGGCCACGTACCTACCGCATCACAGCCCACCCCTACGGTCAGCGCTGTCCACGGCCTCCAGTAGGCTACAAACACCAGAAACTACTTGCAACTCCTGGACAGAGAGCTAGGGTGAATAAGAAGTCGAGCGGGGTCATATCTCAGGGCCCAATGCATGGTAGTAGCTGTATCTTAAATCACGCATACAGATCTCAGTGCTTAAGGTCGGCTTCAATGAAACAACCCACCATGTACTCCTACATGGCCTCTCATCGACACCTTTACCAAATCGTGTTCACCACACCACTCTTATTACCGACATGATCATTTCACTCCAGCCCATCACCCAGATGAACCAGACCTGACACGACTCTAAGCGTAGCAGGCATAGCAAGGTAGGAACAACACATACATATGGCTCAATCAACTCCTACACATGCTAGTGAGTTTCATCTAGTTACTGTGGCAATGACAGGTCATGCAGAGGAAATGGGTTCAACTACCGTAGCACACAGCAGTTTGAATCGCGTTGTCTTAATGCAGTAAAAGAGAGCAGGAGCGAGAACATGGGATTGTATCGATATGATCAAATGGTTGGTTGCTTGCCTGATGGTTCGATGCACTGATACGGTTCTTCGCTAGGGTAATCAAGGTACTCTTCGGGGACAGAACCTGCCGCAGAGAGCACCGATACACAAGCATTACCAAACACTATGCAACAATATGATGCATGCATGAGACATGGCAAAATGAGTGTATTGGGCTAATGCAACTAAAACCAGGGGTGTTTGAACAAATTTGAATCAAGGATTCAAATTTCAAATTCAAATATGGCCTTTTAAAGTGCCTTTTCTTGTTCTGCTTAAAACATCAATTTAACTTGTTTGATCATGCATGAAAATAGTACAGATGGATAGATTGGATTTTTCTGATCATTTTTCATATATAATTTGTCAAATTTGGAGTTACAGAATAAAAGTTATGAATTTTTGAAGTTTAAGTAATATTCTGGAATTTCCTGATTTAATTTAATTCCAGAAATATAATTATTGCGTCAGCATGACGTCAGCATGACGTCAGTGGTCAACTGTGGCTGGCTGAGGTCAAACCTGACGTGTGGGGCCCACACGTCAGTGACAGGGGGGGGGTTAAACAGGATTAAATTAATCCTAATTAGGGGTTAGTGGCGCTGGGGCCCACTGTCAGTGTCAGGGGGGGTTGACTAACAGTAGTTAGCGCTAACCTAACCACCTGGCCGACAGGGCCCACGCGTCAGTGACCCTGGGGGGTCAAACCCCAGGTCGGACAAGTCAAACCCCACCGGCGACATGACGCCGGCGAGGCCCGAGACGGCGGCGAAAGTGCTTTTTGCCATTCCGGCAACCAAATGGACGGCGGAAGGCATCTACGTGTTGCTGAGGTTGAGCCGCGACTATTGGTGGTGGTGGTTGGGCTCGGGGTGGCCGGAGTTGACGGCGGCGAGCTCGGCTGCGGCGGCCGGAGTTCGGGTGCGGTCGGGATCAGTGTTGCAGGGGGT
>NW_025231445.1:0-5355 GCF_018294505.1 Triticum aestivum | reverse complement strand
ACACTATTCGGGAGATGTATAAGTCTGCCAATTGACTGGCGGTTATACTCTCACGAACAGGTAAGAAATGGGCTACTTTGGAAAGACGATCGACAACGACAAAGATAGCATTATTCCCTCTCTTGGTCCTGGGAAAACCGGTAATGAAATCCATACCAATTTTATCCCATTTCCATTCAGGAATAGCTAGGGGTTGAAGGGTGCCAGCAGGCCGTTGATGCTCTGCTTTTACACGACGACAGACGTCGCAGTTAGCAATATACTGAGCAATTTCTCTCTTCATCCTAGTCCACCAGAACCTCTGGCGTAGGTCCTGATACATCTTAGTACTACCGGGATGAATAGTGAGAGGAGATTCATGAGCCTCCTTAAGGATCAACTGCCGTAGATGCTGGTTCTTGGGAACCACTAGACGGTTCTCAAAGTACACAACACCATGATCATTTGTGGAGAAACAACTAGCACCTCCGCTAGCAATGTTCTCTTTGATTTTAGATATTCCCTTATCTCGCCTTTGGGCAGCGATGATTTGATCCGTAAGAGTAGGTTTTGCTACCAAGGTGGAAAGAAAACCTTGAGGTACAATGTGAAGGTTAAGCTTTCGAAATTCCTCATGGAGGAGCGGTTGACTTTGTTGTAACATCAGGTTGTTACAATAAGATTTACGACTTAGCGCATCAGCCATGACGTTGGCTTTCCCTGGGGTGTAAGTTATTCCTAAGTCGAAGTCTGTGATCAATTCAACCCAACGTCTCTGCCTGAGATTCAAATCCGGTTGGGTGAAAATGTACTTCAGACTTTGGTGATCAGTGAATATTTCGCAATGATTACCGAGGAGGTAATGTCGCCAGGTCTTAAGTGCATAGACTACGGCTGCAAGCTCTAGATCGTGAGTAGGATAATTCTCCTCATGTGGGTGCAATTGCCGTGAAGCGTAAGCAATTACGTGTCGATCTTGCATAAGAATGCAACCTAGTCCTTGTCGCGAGGCATCGCAGTAGATAACAAAGTCCTTGGAAAAGTCTGGCGGTACCAGTACGGGAGCAGAGGTCAGGCGTCTTTTCAGTTCCTGAAAGCTGTGCTCACATTGTGGAGTCCATTCGAACTTCTTATCTTTCTTGAGGAGTTCAGTTAGGGGTTTAGCAACTTTGGAGAAGTTCTCGACAAAGCGACGACAATAGCTCGCTAAGCCTAGAAAACTCCGGACTTGCTTGACCGATTCAGGTGGAGTCCAATTAAGGACGGCTTGAACTCGCTCAGGGTTAACAACAATACCTTTACCAGATATTACATGACCCAGATAGGTCACTTCTGACAACCAGAATTCACATTTAGAAAATTTGGCATAAAGGCGATGCTCTCGAAGTTTCTTCAACACTAGCCTTAAATGTTCGGCATGTTCTTCCTCGTTCTTGGAGTAGATGAGTATATCATCGAGATAAACTACGACGAATTTATCCAAATACTCCATGAAGATTGAGTTCATTAACCGAGAAAAGGTGGCTGGAGCGTTGGTTAAACCGAAGGACATGACGGTGTACTCGTATTGGCCATAACGAGTGACAAAGGCCGTTTTAGGAATGTCCCCGTTTCTGATTTTGATTTGATGGTAGCCCAACCTCAAATCCATCTTGGAGAAGACTGAGGATCCAGCGAGCTGATCATACAGGTCGTTGATCCTGGGAAGCGGATATTTGTTCTTGATTGTGACCAAGTTGACAGGTCGGTAATCTACAACCATCCGGTCCGTACCATCCTTCTTCTTGACGAATAGGACGGGGCAAGCCCACGGAGATGAGCTAGGTCGGATGAAACCCTTTTTCAAGGACTCATCGAGTTGTTTCTTAAGCTCGGCTAGTTCTAGGGGTGCCATCTTATAAGGTCTTCTAGCAATCGGAACGGTTCCTGGAATGAGGTCTATTACAAACTCAACATCCCTGTCAGGTGGAACACCTGGCAATTCCTCTGGAAAGACATCCGGGAAGTCACGGACTACCGGAACGTCCTCAAGGTCTGGCAAAGGGCTGGCGTTAAGAGAATATAATTGTCGCTTGGCTATTCGGGTCAAGACATTGACTATTTCTCCCGAAGGATGGGTGAGTTGAACAGTCCTAGAGAAGCAATCGATTTGGGCATGATGAGCCGACATCCAGTCCATACCCAGAATGATATTAATATCTGAAGATTTAAGGGCTATCAAAGACGCGAGGAAAACAAGTCTGTTGACTTGGATTTCATTTCCATAACTTACCCTAGAGGTCTGCCATCTAGAACCAGGGGTAGAGATTTCCATAGTGGATGGCATGTCACAGAATGCAACGTTATGCAAACGAGCATAACTTTCGGATATAAAAGAATGAGAGGCTCCTGTATCGAAAAGAACAGATGCCGGGTGGCAGTTAACAAGAAGCGTACCGAGAACAACGTTGGGATCCTCTTGAGCTTCTTCGGCAGAGATACAGTTGACATGGCCACGTGAAGCGGTGACCGGCTTGGCGTGGAATATTTTTCCTGTCGGCTTGCCACGGCCAACAGCTTTAGCAGATTGATTGGGGTTGGTCTGGGGACACTCACGCATATAGTGACCAGATTCCCCACACTTGAAACAAGTCACGGAACTGGTACGTGGAGGAGCATTGTTAGTTGGACCCCCATAGGGCTTGGCTGGAGCAGACTGTTGAACGGGGCGAGGCGCCTGGAAGGATGGCCTCGGTGTAAACCTGGGTGGCAGGGCGGTGTTGGGCACCCACACGCGGCGCTTCTGAGGACCAGCACCGGATGAGGAACCCATGTCACGGCCATGCTTGCGTGTTGCGTCATAGTCAGTCTGACCAGTTTCAGCACTGATGGCTTTGTTGACAAGTTTCGAAAAAGATGTGCACTCATGCAGACGGAGGTCGCGGCGAAGCTCAGGACTAAGGCCCTTACGGAACCTTGCTTGCTTCTTGGCATCGGTAGACACTTCCTCGGTTGCATATCGTGCGAGATTACCAAACTCCCTGCTGTAAGCATCCACAGAAAGTCGGCCTTGGGTGAAACTGCAAAATTCTTCACGTTTACGGTCCATGAGACCCTCTGGAATGTGATGTTCACGGAAAGCCTCGCTGAATTCAGCCCAAGTAGTGACATGGCCCGCTGGGCGCATAGCTCCATAATTCTCCCACCATAGACTGGCGGGGCCTCCAAGATGATATGCAGCAAAGGTGACCTTGTCAGCCTCCGCTACCAGCGCGGAACGCAGTTTATGAGAGATACTGCGAAGCCAGTCATCAGCGTCGAGAGGCTCGACGGAGTGGTGGAACGTGGGTGGATGCAATTTGATAAAATCACTGAGTGACACCACGTTAGCCCTCTGATGGTGTGCTGTATTCTGTTCAATACGCTCCAACAAACGGTTTGTCTCCCGCTTGTTTCTCTCAGCTTCCATCATGACCTCGGCTAGTGAAGGAGGATGAGGCAGATTTGCATCCCTGGCTTCACTGCCTTCGGCCTGCTCTTGAGAAGCAGGGTTAGCGCGCGTGTTGACCATCCTAGGAAATCAAGACAATGTTTTAGTCAGGATGGTAAAATTCCGACATAGGATTTATAATGTAAGAAATAACTCGGAATGCAAGATGATCATCCGTATGACATGGTAGATACAGAAACTGCTTCTTTATTCCATCGTCATACACACCATACAGGGTTTAGTACAAGACCAAACAAAGTACTATTACGGTGAAAATAGGATTACATCTCATCGGAGGCATTCCAAGCTCCTATACATTATTTTTCTACACCTCCGGAAGGAGTACAAACTAGGTCATATCCCACGAGTCACGCAGGACGATAGACTACACAGCTAGTGCGAACTAGTGATACTACCACTAACTCAGACCGATCCGTAGTAGTCCTCGTAGAAGTCACCTCCATAGCCTGGAAGCTCAACATGATCATCTGGAAACAGACGGTCTCGCGGAGCTTGTGGACCATAGGGGCTAGGATGAGGCCTTGGACCAACAAACGGTGGCCTGCGGGGACCGCGAGGTGGGGTGATGCCTCCTACATCACGCCAAACCATCACGTCTGGCAGAGCAGATCTCACAGGATAGAGATCGCGCATATCTGAGAATCCAGCTTGTACCGCCGGTGCGAACCGAGTCAAAGTGGCCCAGTGGTCAGCACGGGTATTGAAGAGCTCTAGCCTTAAGGCCCGATTTTCACGGTCCTTATCCTCGAGCATCTCAGCAGTGGTGCGAGTCCGTGAATCCTCCTGAGTGGAGTCAGCATAGATAGCCTGGAGATACCCTTGTGCTCCCGGAAGTGATCCTGGCATATACCGGAAATCAGAGTCCCGAAATATACCGGATCTGACTCGCATAATGGTCATCATAGAGTAGGCGGCGTCCTGCACAGCCATCTCAATAGTAACTCCGAGTCCATAGGAGCAATGAAGAGGCTCGGTGGATCCAGGATAAGATGGAAATATCCTGACAGTGCAGAGATACTGGCTTTGATTAAAGTCTCGGAATTGCTCTTCGACCGTGTACTCGGGATACCAGCGGTATCCAGCCTCAGTCATTACCCTGACCAACTTAGCAGTATGGCCGGGTACATCTAGGCATCGAGTCAGGCGAACCACTTGATTGAGGTCGCGAGTGGCCATCTGAAAGCACAATCATAATGCAAGGGCATTAGAATTTCTAGCAAAATTTCGGCAGCATAACAGCTGTAAATGCTCAAAAGGATTTTGAGACATTTGACAAAGGATTTCATACACACTCAACATCATCATATCAAAGTTCTGGATCCATTCTAACAACATAATGTGGTAGTAGAACTGAACTAGGCTTGTATCCATCAAACTTATAAGGTACTACTGATTAGTAACTCGTGATCCTGATAGAGAGAACAGATCCTAATTCCTTAACCCCCGGTGGAAGAATGGACTGACTCAGATCAGAATATCATAAGGTATAAGGAGTAAAAAGAGCCTTACGTTCCATCCCACAAACAATTCCCCTACATATAACTAAAGAATTTCTAGACTCAACATCGACCAGTTTGGCTTGGAGAACCTACAGGCAGTCCGGCTCTGATGCCAACGCTGTCAGGACCCCGACTCGATGTCACATCGATCTAGCTGGTAACACCTCATATCACTTTGCGGCCTCACGCACGGTATCCCCACGGGTGTCGCCTTACCTTTGCCCGGGACCGTTTGCGCCTTTTGGCTCACGTATATGATAGTGTCGCTAGCATCCATATGATAAAGAGCCCGGGCTGACATGACTAGTCGTAAACCCAAAGTGGCACAGACTTACAGGGACAGGCATCCATGACCCAGCTTCGAACGTGTCGGTCATCAGCAAGTGG
>NW_025231444.1:6960-11355 GCF_018294505.1 Triticum aestivum | reverse complement strand
CACTCGCAGTTTTGGCTGACTCTGCCCCGTTTCATGGTTTATTACTCATTGTTTTGGGGTCCCGGAGCGATTTCCATAATTGACGCACCCCGGGGTGCGTTTACATGTCGCTCACCATCAATCGTAATTTTGTTCGATTCTGGACTCTTCCGTGGACTATTACTCACCATTTTGGGGTCCCAGAGCTATTTCCACATTCACAATGACCGGGGTGCGTTTACGTGTACGTCGTCAACAGTCGCAATTTTGGTTGATTCTGGCCCGTTTCATGGACTATTACTCACCGTTTTGGTGTCCCAAAGCGATTTCAATGGTTGTTGAACCCTAAGGTGCGTTTACGTGTCGGTCATCAACGAACGCAGTTTGGGCTGATTCTGGTCCGATTCTTGGACTATTACTCACCGTTTTGGGGTCCCAAAGCGATTTCCATAGTTGTTGAACCCAAAGGTGCGCTTACGTGTCGGTCATGAACACTCGCAGTTTTGGCCGATTTTGGCCCGTCTCTTGGACTATTACTCACTGTTTTGGGGTCCTCGAGTGATTTCCATGATTGACGAACCCTGGGGTGCGTTTGCGTGTCGATCATCAACACTCGCAGTTTTGGCCGATTCTGTCCCGTTTCGTGACTATTACCCAGTTTTGGGGCCCCGAAGTGGTTTCCACAACTGACGAACCGCAAGGTTCGTTTACGTGTCGATCATCAACACTCGTAGTTTTGGCCGATTCTGGTTCATTTCGTGCACTATTACTCACCGTTTTTGGGTCCTAGAGCGATTTCCATGATTGACGATCCCTGGGGTGCATTTATGTGTCGGTCATCAACACTCGCAGTTTTGGCTGACTCTGCCCCGTTTCATGGTTTATTACTCATTGTTTTGGGGTCCCGGAGCGATTTCCATAATTGACGCACCCCGGGGTGCGTTTACATGTCGCTCACCATCAATCGTAATTTTGTTCGATTCTGGACTCTTCCGTGGACTATTACTCACCATTTTGGGGTCCCAGAGCTATTTCCACATTCACAATGACCGGGGTGCGTTTACGTGTACGTCGTCAAAAGTCGCAATTTTGGTTGATTCTGGCCCGTTTCATGGACTATTACTCACCATTTTGGTGTCCCAAAGCGATTTCAATGGTTGTTGAACCCTAAGGTGCATTTACGTGTCGGTCATCAACGAACGCAGTTTGGGCTGATTCTGGTCCGATTCTTGGACTATTACTCACCGTTTTGGGGTCCCAAAGCGAATTCCATAGTTGTTGAACCCAAAGGTGCGCTTATGTGTCGGTCATCAACACTCGCAGTTTTGGCCGATTTTGGCCCGTCTCTTGGACTATTACTCACTGTTTTGGGGTCCTCGAGTGATTTCCACGATTGACGAACCCTGGGGTGCGTTTGCGTGTCGATCATCAACACTCGCAGTTTTGGCCGATTCTGTCCCGTTTCGTGACTATTACCCAGTTTTGGGGCCCCGAAGTGGTTTCCACAACTGACGAACCGCAAGGTTCGTTTACGTGTCGGTTATCGACACTCACAATTTTGGCCAATTCTAGTTCATTTCGTGCACTATTACTCACCGTTTTCGGGTCCTAGAGCGATTTCCATGATTGACGATCCCTAGGGTGCATTTATGTGTCGGTCATCAGCACTCGCAGTTTTGGCTGACTCTGCCCCGTTTCATGGTTTATTACTCATTGTTTTGGGGTCCCGGAGCGATTTCCATAATTGACGCACCCCGGGGTGCGTTTACATGTCGCTCACCATCAATCGTAATTTTGTTCGATTCTGGACTCTTCCGTGGACTATTACTCACCATTTTGGGGTCCCAGAGCTATTTCCACATTCACAATGACCGGGGTGCGTTTACGTGTACGTCGTCAACAGTCGCAATTTTGGTTGATTCTGGCCCGTTTCATGGACTATTACTCACCGTTTTGGTGTCCCAAAGCGATTTCAATGGTTGTTGAACCCTAAGGTGCGTTTACGTGTCGGTCATCAACGAACGCAGTTTGGGCTGATTCTGGTCCGTTTCTTGGACTATTACTCACCGTTTTGGGGTCCCAAAGCGATTTCCATAGTTGTTGAACCCAAAGGTGCGCTTACGTGTCGGTCATCAACACTCGCAGTTTTGGCCGATTTTGGCCCGTCTCTTGGACTATTACTCACTGTTTTGGGGTCCTCGAGTGATTTCCACGATTGACGAACCCTGGGGTGCGTTTGCGTGTCGATCATCAACACTCGCAGTTTTGGCCGATTCTGTCCCGTTTCGTGACTATTACCCAGTTTTGGGGACCCGAAGTGGTTTCCACAACTGACGAACCGCAAGGTGCGTTTACGTGTCGGTTATCAACACTCACAATTTTGGCCAATTCTGGTTCATTTCGTGCACTATTACTCACCGTTTTCGGGTCCTAGAGCGATTTCCATGATTGACGATCCCTGGGGTGCATTTATGTGTCGGTCATCAACACTCGCAGTTTTGGCTGACTCTGCCCCGTTTCATGGTTTATTACTCATTGTTTTGGGGTCCCGGAGCAATTTCCATAATTGACGCACCCCGGGGTGCGTTTACATGTCGCTCACCAGCAATCGTAATTTTGTTCGATTCTGGGCTCTTCCGTGGACTATTACTCACCATTTTGGGGTCCCAGAGCTATTTCCACATTCACAATGATCGGGGTGCGTTTACGTGTACGTCGTCAACAGTCGCAATTTTGGTTGATTCTGGCCCGTTTCATGGACTATTACTCACCATTTTGGTGTCCCAAAGCGATTTCAATGGTTGTTGAACCCTAAGGTGCATTTACGTGTCGGTCATCAACGAACGCAGTTTGGGCTGATTCTGGTCCGATTCTTGGACTATTACTCACCGTTTTGGGGTCCCAAAGCGAATTCCATAGTTGTTGAACCCAAAGGTGCGCTTATGTGTCGGTCATCAACACTCGCAGTTTTGGCCGATTTTGGCCCGTCTCTTGGACTATTACTCACTGTTTTGGGGTCCTCGAGTGATTTCCACGATTGACGAACCCTGGGGTGCGTTTGCGTGTCGATCATCAACACTCGCAGTTTTGGCCGATTCTGTCCCGTTTCGTGACTATTACCCAGTTTTGGGGCCCCGAAGTGGTTTCCACAACTGACGAACCGCAAGGTTCGTTTACGTGTCGATCATCAACACTCGTAGTTTTGGCCGATTCTGGTTCATTTCGTGCACTATTACTCACCGTTTTCGGGTCCTAGAGCGATTTCCATGATTGACGATCCCTGGGGTGCATTTATGTGTCGGTCATCAACACTCGCAGTTTTGGCTGACTCTGCCCCGTTTCATGGTTTATTACTCATTGTTTTGGGGTCCCGGAGCGATTTCCATAATTGACGCACCCCGGGGTGCGTTTACATGTCGCTCACCATCAATCGTAATTTTGTTCGATTCTGGACTCTTCCGTGGAGTATTACTCACCATTTTGGGGTCCCAGAGCTATTTCCACATTCACAATGACCGGGGTGCGTTTACGTGTACGTCGTCAACAGTCGCAATTTTGGTTGATTCTGGCCCGTTTCATGGACTATTACTCACCGTTTTGGTGTCCCAAAGCGATTTCAATGGTTGTTGAACCCTAAGGTGCGTTTACGTGTCGGTCATCAACGAACGCAGTTTGGGCTGATTCTGGTCCGATTCTTGGACTATTACTCACCGTTTTGGGGTCCCAAAGCGATTTCCATAGTTGTTGAACCCAAAGGTGCGCTTACGTGTCGGTCATCAACACTCGCAGTTTTGGCCGATTTTGGCCCGTCTCTTGGACTATTACTCACTGTTTTGGGGTCCTCGAGTGATTTCCATGATTGACGAACCCTGGGGTGCGTTTGCGTGTCGATCATCAACACTCGCAGTTTTGGCCGATTCTGTCCCGTTTCGTGACTATTACCCAGTTTTGGGGCCCCGAAGTGGTTTCCACAACTGACGAACCGCAAGGTTCGTTTACGTATCGATCATCAACACTCGTAGTTTTGGCCGATTCTGGTTCATTTCGTGCACTATTACTCACCGTTTTCGGGTCCTAGAGCGATTTCCATGATTGACGATCCCTGGGGTGCATTTATGTGTCGGTCATCAACACTCGCAGTTTTGGCTGACTCTGCCCCGTTTCATGGTTTATTACTCATTGTTTTGGGGTCCCGGAGCGATTTCCATAATTGACGCACCCCGGGGTGCGTTTACATGTCGCTCACCATCAATCGTAATTTTGTTCGATTCTGGACTCTTCCGTGGACTATTACTCACCATTTTGGGGTCCCAGAGCTATTTCCACATTCACAATGACCGGGGTGCGTTTACGTGTACGTCGTCAAAAGTCGCAATTTTGGTTGATTCTGGCCCGTTTCATGGACTATTACTCACC
>NW_025231444.1:0-1095 GCF_018294505.1 Triticum aestivum | reverse complement strand
ATTCTAGTTCATTTCGTGCACTATTACTCACCGTTTTCGGGTCCTAGAGCGATTTCCATGATTGACGATCCCTAGGGTGCATTTATGTGTCGGTCATCAACACTCGCAGTTTTGGCTGACTCTGCCCCGTTTCATGGTTTATTACTCATTGTTTTGGGGTCCCGGAGCGATTTCCATAATTGACGCACCCCGGGGTGCGTTTACATGTCGCTCACCATCAATCGTAATTTTGTTCGATTCTGGACTCTTCCGTGGACTATTACTCACCATTTTGGGGTCCCAGAGCTATTTCCACATTCACAATGACCGGGGTGCGTTTACGTGTACGTCGTCAACAGTCGCAATTTTGGTTGATTCTGGCCCGTTTCATGGACTATTACTCACCGTTTTGGTGTCCCAAAGCGATTTCAATGGTTTTTGAACCCTAAGGTGCGTTTACGTGTCGGTCATCAACGAACGCAGTTTGGGCTGATTCTGGTCCGATTCTTGGACTATTACTCACCGTTTTGGGGTCCCAAAGCGATTTCCATAGTTGTTGAACCCAAAGGTGCGCTTACGTGTCGGTCATCAACACTCGCAGTTTTGGCCGATTTTGGCCCGTCTGTTGGACTATTACTCACTGTTTTGGGGTCCTCGAGTGATTTCCACGATTGACGAACCCTGGGGTGCGTTTGCGTGTCGATCATCAACACTCGCAGTTTTGGCCGATTCTGTCCCGTTTCGTGACTATTACCCAGTTTTGGGGCCCCGAAGTGGTTTCCACAACTGACGAACCGCAAGGTTCGTTTACGTGTCGATCATCAACACTCGTAGTTTTGGCCGATTCTGGTTCATTTCGTGCACTATTACTCACCGTTTTCGGGTCCTAGAGCGATTTCCATGATTGACGATCCCTGGGGTGCATTTATGTGTCGGTTATCGACACTCGCAGTTTTGGCTGACTCTGCCCCGTTTCATGGTTTATTACTCATTGTTTTGGGGTCCCGGAGCGATTTCCATAATTGACGCACCCCGGGGTGCGTTTACATGTCGCTCACCAGCAATCGTAATTTTGTTCGATTCTGGGCTCTTCCGTGGACTATTACTCACCATTTT
>NW_025231443.1:0-11355 GCF_018294505.1 Triticum aestivum | reverse complement strand
CGCAGGAGCTCCGCCCCCTCGCCCTGAAGCTCCCCGTCAAGCCGTGCCCCTCCGGACGCCCCGTGGAGCCGCCGCCGTCGTCTTTTCCATCGCCGGCCGCCGTGGATCCCCATCAACGCTCCGGCCGCTTCAGTGCGTCCCCGAGCCCACTTCGACCGTCGCTGCAACCGCGGTGAGCTCCGCCACCGCTTCCCCCTCCCCGTTTAACTGCCCGCGCGCCGTAGCACCGTTCCCCACCACGGCCGAAGCCTCTCGCCGCCGTCCATGTCGCCGTCGCCGTCTCGGCCCGTCTCCGCCCAAACCAAGCATCCCTTCGCGCTCCTGGTGCCACGAGGGTGCCGCCGAGCCCCTCAGGTGGCCTCCCCGTGCCCCGCAGCCCGATCCCGCTCGCGCCCGAACTCCGGCCACCGCCGCGAGCTTTGCTCCGGCGAGCTCCGGCCTTCCCCGCTCCTCCCACCTGTCCCACCAGATGCGCGAGAGCCCGGGCTACGCCCCGGTGCTCTCAGACGCCGTCCCCGTGGCCTGTGGCGCGGACTCCGCCGCGTCCAGAGGTCGCCGGCGGCGAGCCCCGTCGCCTGAGCCCTGCCATGTGGGGCCGGCCCGTCAGGTGATTAGCTTAGTGCTAATCACCGCTTAATTAACCCCCCCTGACACTGACAGTGGGCCCCAGCGCCACTAACTTCTAATTAGGATTAAATTAACCCCTGTTTAACCCCCCTGTCACTGACGTGTGGGCCCCACACGTCAGGTTTGACCCGGACCAGCCTAGTTGACTGCTGACGTCATGCTTACTCAATGCTGACGCAATATATAATTTCTGGATTTAAATTAAATCAGGAAATTCCAGAAATTGATTTAAACTTCAAAAATTCATAACAATTCAACCGTAGCTCAGATTAAAATAATTTATATATGAAAAATTATCAGAAAAATGCAACCTTTCCATCTGTACTAGTTTCATGCATGAAAAACCAACTTATACATGCTGAATATGGGAAAACACATTATGGCATATATAAGAGACTTAATTTAGAAATGCATTTGAACCTTTGGTTCAAATGGACTTCGAACCAATTAAACACTAGTTGCATTAGCTCAAACAGCATCACATCTACATGCCATGCTCATGCATCATATTTTTGCATATGATTGTGTTTTGATTCCCGGCACCGTTCCTTCTCGATAGGTCCTGCTCCGGAGACGTTCCAGAGTACCTGTCTGTGAAGCAGTGCCTTCCTTGTTGATTTACCAGGCAAGCAAACCCCCTTGTTCATTTCGATAAAACCCTACTCTCTCGCTCCTGCTCTCAGTTATTGCATTAGGACAACAACGGTTCATCTGCTACTTTGTGCTGCGGTAGTTGAACCCATTCCTCTGCATGACCTGTCATTGCCACAGTAAATAGTTGAAACCCACTAGCATGTGTAGGAGTTGATTGAAGCCACTGATGTGTTCCTACCATGCTATGCCTGCTATTGCTTAGAGTTGTGTCAGGTCTGATTCATTGGGAATGAATTGGAGTGTTACGATATGTTCTGATGCTGAGAGTGAAGTGTGTGAACACGATTTGGTAAAGGTAGCGGTGAGAGGCCATGTAGGAGTACATGGTGGGTTGTCTCACTGGAACCGTCCTTAAGCACCGAGTTCTATGTATGTTGTCCAATGACTCGATACTACCACACATTGGGCTCCGGGCGCTCCAAGCCCTCTCGACTTATTAACCAACTTGATCTCTGTCCAGGAGTCGCAACTAGTTTCTGGTGTTTGTAGGTAGTGCTATTTTTCTACCAAGTGGCACCCGGCAGGGTGGGCTTGGGACAGACTAGGCACACGTGGCACGGTGTACCGAGTGGCACCCGGTTGGTGGGCTCGGGAACCCTGCTCACATCGTTTGGGGCCGTGAGCGACACCCCGGCCGGATCTCCTTGCGGATGGAACCCGAATAGGCGATAAACCTGGACTAGAGTCTTGTGTGGTTAGTCAGGTCGTGGCCGACACCCTCGCCAGGCTTCCGCTTGAAGGTTGCCGAGATACATGACGTGTACATGGCGGTAAGTGGCGAGAGAGTGTGTGAAGAAGTACACCCCTGCAGGGTTAACATGATCTATTCGAATAGCCGGGTCCGCGGTTATGGACTTCTTGGATGCTTACATGGTACATAGACAACTTGAAGTGGATACTTTAAAATGCTCAAGACAAGTGTGAGTGCTATGGATGGCCTTCTCGTAGGGAGACGGGGATGAATCCATAGTAGTGTATTGTGTGGTGATTAGTGGACTCGTGTACGTTGTTTCACCTCCAGAGTTTCTGGTAGTCGTAGAACAGGATAGCCACAGAGTCAAAGCTGGCTTGCTGCAACTAAACCCCACATTATCCCTTGATACAGATGCATGTATGATAGGATCTGATGGAAGTCTTGCTGAGTACCTTTGTACTCATGTTGCTTTATTTATGTTTTGCAGCGGAGACTTCGGTCTTACTAGTGTTCTCGTGGACTTCGACTAGTAGCTAGTACCTCAGCTACGATCTTGATCGGATGTTGTAGATAGTCAGGCTCTTCAGCCTTTTTCATTTATAGATGTCTGTACCCAGACATGTAATGCTTCCGCTTGTTGCTTGTATGCTCTGTATGACGGGTCTTGTGACCCCTGTTTGCAATGAATGCTATGCTGGCTCTTCTAAGCCTTTATCTATATAATTGTTGAGTTATGCTGTGATGCCATGATGTACAGCACATACCTGCATGTTATGCGTACGTGTAATGTGTAGTGCTATGTGTGGGATCTGACCATCTAGTTGTTTATCTTTAGTAGCCTCTCTTACCGGGAAATGTCTCCTAGTGTTACCGCTGAGCCATGGTAGCTTGCTACTGCTCTGGAACACTTAGGCTGGCCGGCATGTGTCCTTCTTCGTTCCTGTGTCTGTCCCTTCGGGGAAATGTCACGCTTTGAGTACCGGAGTCCTGTTAGCCCGCTACAGCCCGGTTTACCGGAGTCCTGCTAGCCCAGTGCTACAGCCCGGACCCACTTGCTGATGACCGACACGTTCGAAGCTGGGTCATGGATGCCTGTCCCTGTAAGTCTGTGCCACTTTGGGTTTACGACTAGTCATGTCAGCTCGGGCTCTTTATCATATGGATGCTAGCGACACTATCATATACGTGAGCCAAAAGGCGCAAACGGTCCCGGGCAAAGGTAAGGCGACACCCGTGGGAACACCGTGCGTGAGGCCGCAAAGTGATATGAAGTGTTACTGGCTAGATCGATGTGACATCGAGTCGGGGTCCTGACAAATAAAGCTTTCATCTTATATTCGCAATATCCAAATTGCAATCTTAGTTTCTTGCTTGTTCTTCGTTTGCTCGCAGGAAACAAACCCTCGTGGTCAGGTTGATCGTGCTCCGGCGTGGTCAATAACCTCTCGGAGTTGGTTTAGCGATTGCTAAGGCGCGACGTCCTCGCACGTTCGTAGTCGGATCGTCAAAGTCGACTTCCACCAAAGCGATATCCATCATCTCATCGAAAGACGGGACACCTCCGCCTCTATCAAGTGGTATCAGATTTCCAGGTTGCTCGGTGAGATTTTACAGTTTTTCGTAGTTTAGATCGAGTCTGTTCTTCATACCTACAGTCCACGAAAAAGCCACAAAAAAAATTAGGGTTAGTTCATCATATCCGAACCAATCTGAGCCTTTGCATAATCTTTTTAGGGTTTTGCTTTGTTGAATTTGCGGTTGCATCGTCATGTCTAGTTGCTGGTCTTAGAGTCTAGTCTTTTAGAGTTTCGAGTTCTGGTCATAAGTTGTCACGCCGCCGCCGCACCATCATCATCGCCCCTGCCATCTACCACCACCGCTTATCCGCCACCGCTCCGAATCCGTATCCATATACTGATAGAGGCGGGGGTGTCCCGATCTTTCGATGAGATGATAACTATCGATTTGGTGAAGATGACTTTGACGATCCGACTACAAACGTGCACGACGTTGCGCCTTAGCAATCGCTAAACCAACTCCGAGAGGTTATTGACCATGCTGGAGCACAATCAACCTGACCACGAAGGTCTATTCCTGCAAGCAATCGAAGAACAAGCAAGAATATGATAAAAGCAATCTGAATATTGCGAGTATATATGAAGTATTGATAAAGGTGGGGATCCGGAAGCGGTCTTGGTCTGGTCGTTGGACACAAACGAAGTACACGAAGTTGCAATGGCTAACTTTTAACTAAACAAATCCCAAGGAAAAGCTACTAGATGGATCTACTTATATAGGAGCAAGGGGTGGCGGCCAAGGAGGTGGGAGGACGTCCCAACGCAGCCTAAAACTAAATCTAGGTCGTACAAGGCCAATGGGCCCAAGTGGAGGTGATGTAACACCTTTGGACTTGTAGTTTGACTCGGATTCTGCTGCAGCATCAGATTGTTTCGTCCACAACTCAACGCTCCGGACGAATTTGAAGGTGATTCCAATTGGGTTGGAAAGTGCACGAAATCTAGTTTCCAACAAAAAAAGAATCACCCAATTCGGAGTCCGTACGAAAAACTTGTGTGCGATTTGAGTCAGGTGTGTCTGTGCAGTCCGAATCTGAATCCAGAACGTGAGAGACTTGGACTCTATCTTCTCTTGGGCCAAAAGTGACGTGAGAGAACTTTTTGGACAGCAAATAAACATCTCTTGCTTCCTTATCTTCATATGTGGATTGTACAAATGTCCCATACACCTGCAATTAGACAAAACACAAAAGTGTGTGAAGTATTTTTGTTCTGGATAACATAAATAGATTATTGAATAGTTTGCACTAGAAATCACCTGACAAATATGCATATATGCAATATTTTTGGTCATATCCAAGGTAGTCATGTCCTCATCAGCTTGTGTGACCTGCACACTCAAAACACGTTGAGCAACTAAACATTCATACCTGTCAGCGTCTTCAGGAGCCATGTATTGCGTCTCATGATCAGAATCATCTCCACCATGTTCTTCACGTGTAATAAGAGCCAAAGTCTCCTCATCATAGTCACTAGCGGACTCATATCCACCATCCGCGGTAGCAATCATCACACGCGGAGATTTGCATTCTCTCGCATAATGACCTCCTCCCTTACAACGACGACAAATAATATCACTTGTGTGCCCTGTTGATGCCATGGAAGAAGAAGAACGCTGTGCAGGCCCCGCAGGTGCGCTCTTGGCAGATAATGGTGGTTGTGCCTGTTTTCTTGTATCACGGCTGGAGGTGGCACCGGATGGAGGTGCTGGTGCAGTTGAAGTAGAAGATGCACGTGGTGTCCATGATGAAGGTCGGCCTGCAGAAAAGTTAGTTCGCCCCAATGCTTGTCGATCCTGCACTTCACGTTCAGCTTTACAAGCAAGATGGAATAAACGAGTGATATTAGTATACTCCTTATAGTCTAGAATGGTCTGAATCTCTCTATTTAATCCACCCAGAAAACGTGCAAGCATAGCTTCATTCTCCTCAACAATACCACATCTAATCATGCCAGTTTGTAATTCCTGATAATATTGTTCTACAGAATTTTTCCCTTGTCTTAAACGCTGCAATTTTTGAAGCAATTCACGTTGATAATATGGTGGAACCCAACGCGTACGCATAGCAGTTTTCAAAGCAGCCCAAGTAGTTGGAATAGGATATAATCTACAATGTTCAGACCACCATACACATGCAAAACTAGTGAAAGCACAAACGGCAGCAGCAACTCGTCTCTCCTCAGGATATTGTAAACATGTAAATCGTTGTTCAGTTTCTAACTCCCAAGTAAGATATATATCAGGAACATATCTACCCTCAAATGGTGGAATATTCAATTTCAGTTTAGGAATATGGACATCATCTCGTACCTGAGGTGGTGGTGCAGGCCTACCATTACGAATATATACCTGAGGTCGACCTGCTGGTGGTGGTACAGGTGGCTGCACGTAGTGTTGATTTTGATCAACCTCATCCTCATAGTCTCCCACATAATCATCCTCCTCCGCATCAGCAGCAGGAGCCACAGAAGTATCAACAGCGGCACCAACAATTTGGCCCAACGCAAGAGGAACACGGCTTGCTCGGCGGAGGTCTGCTTCCCGACGTGGAGGTAGTCATTGTTGTTGTTGTTGTTGTTGGAGAGGTGCGTTAGCTGCAGCGGGTGGTGGTGGTGGAAGACGCGCGAGCAATTCATTAAACTTGTTATCGAGCTTTGTTTCGAACGTCTTCTCAAAGCCAGTGATCTTCTCCATGGCCTCTTCAAAATTGTTCAGCACATCTTGCACCTGTTCAGTCATCATTTGCTGAAACTTATCATGAAGCTCCTTGTTCGATAAATTCTCCCAGTCAATCTCGTCGGCTTGTGATCCTGGCATGGTTAGCAGCAATAGAAACACACAAGAATATGATCCTACAGACTACGAACAAGTGGTGGTGGTGGGTGTCACAAATCCGTCAAGCAAATCTCAAATTCTTACCAGTTCTTACCCAGCAGCAGGCGGTGATCGGCAACCGTTGTAGTCAAAAACTCTCAAAGCTTGGATAGAGCGATTACCAGGGAGAGTCAAACACACGACGTAGATGTATGTGGAGCTGGGAAGGCTTATAGTATGGTAGCAAAAAGGGTCAGCAATAATCAATTCAGAGATGCAAAGTTGAATAAACGCTCAACGACGGTACTGTGCTGGTCCTAAGCTAGACTGTGCTAGAGACGCGAGCCTAGAACACCAACAAAATCACGGCGCGGCACGTAAACAAGGGAAAAGCACACTCTGAATTTTTTTTCGCTCTTTTTTTTTTGCGTTGCTTTTTTTTTGCGAAAAATCACTATAATGGCGAGTGTCTCAAAACTCTTCTTAGCTCAAACTGACAGGATGGGCACGAAATTTTTTTGACCAATATTTTTTTTTGACTGCCCGGACCCAAAAACTGGAAACGGGTCAAAAAAAACTTCCTATAATGGCATCTGTCTCAAAACACTCAGAAACACCTAAAAATAGGATAGCCAGAAAATTTTTCGAAAAATGCGTTTTCAAAAAATTTTGGGCCTAAACGGAGCGTGGCTACCCGACTCTTTTTTTTTCCGAAACCTACTCCGGCAAGGAAACACGAATCGGAATCTAGATGGATCCCGAAAACAAACCTAATAAGCAAAGAACTCGGATTGGTGGTGGATATATGGTGGTGGTATATGGCAGCGGTGGTGGTAGCGGTGGTAGTATATGGATATGGATATGAATCGGTGGTGGTATATGAATCGGTGGTGGTATATGGATACGGATTCAGAGCGGTGGCGGATAAGCGGTGGAGTTAGATGGCAGGGGCGATGATGATGGTGCGGCGGCGGCGTGACAACTTATGACCAGAACTCGAAACTCTAAAAGACTAGACTCTAAGACCAGCAACTAGACACGACGATGCAACCGCAAATTCAACAAAGCAAAACCCTAAAAAGATTATGCAAAGGCTCAGATTGGTTCGGATATGATGAACTAACCCTAATTTTTTTTTGTGGCTTTTTCGTGGACTGTAGGTATGAAGAACAGACTCGATCTAAACTACGAAAAACTGTAAAATCTCACCGAGCAACCTGGAAATCTGATACCACTTGATAGAGGCAAAGGTGTCCCGCCTTTCGATGAGATGATGGATATCGCTTTGGTGGAAGTCGACTTTGACGATCCGACTACGAACGTGTGAGGACGTCGCGCCTTAGCAATCGCTAAACCAACTCCGAGAGGTTATTGACCACGCCGGAGCACGATCAACCTGACCACGAGGGTCTGTTTCCTGCGAGCAAACGAAGAACAAGCAAGAAACTAAGATTGCAATCTGGATATTGCGAATATAAGATGAAAGCTTTATTGATCAAGGTGGGGTTCTGTGACGCCTTTGTCTGGTCGTTGAACACAAACGAAGTACGCGAAGTTGCAGCTATGGCGAACTTTTAATCTAAACAAAACCCAAGCAAAAGCTACTAGATGGATCTACTTATATAGGAGCAAGGGGTGGCGGCCAAGGAGGTGGGAGGACGTCCCAAGGCAGCCTAAAACTAAATCTAGGTCGTACAAGGCCAATGGGCCCAAGTGGAGGTGATGTAACACCTTTGGACTTGTAGTTTGACTCGGATTCTGCTGCAGCATCAGATTGTTTCGTCCACAACTCAACGCTCCGGACGAATTTGAAGGTGATTCCAATTGGGTTGGAAAGTGCACGAAATCTAGTTTCCAACAAAAAAAGAATCACCCAATTCGGAGTCTGTATGAAAAACTTGTGTGCGTTTTGAGTCAGGTATGTCTGTGCAGTCCGAATCTGAATCCAGAACGTGAGAGACTTGGACTCTATCTTCTCTTGGGCCAAAAGTGACGCGAGAGAACTTTTTGGACAGCGAATAAACATCTCTTTCTTCCTTATCTTCATATGTGGATTGTACAAATGTCCCATACACCTGCAATTAGACAAAACACAAAAGTGTGTGAAGTATTTTTGTTCTGGATAACATAAATAGATTATTGAATAGTTTGCACTAGAAATCACCTGACAAATATGCATATATGCAATATTTTTGGTCATATCCAAGGTAGTCATGTCCTCATCATGTTTGCACCTGGAGATCTTGTTTGGTTACATTTGCGTAAGGATAGATTTCCTAATTTGCGCAAATCAAAGCTAATGCCACGTGCTGATGGTCCCTTTAAGGTGTTAGAGAAAATAAATGATAATGCATATAAACTTGAGCTGCCTGCAGATTTTGGGGTTAGTCCCACTTTTAACATTGCAGATCTGAAGCCTTATTTGGGTGAGGAAGATGAACTTCCGTCGAGGACGACTTCATTTCAAGAAGGGGAGGATGATGAGGACATCAATACAATTGTTACACCCACAGCCCCTGCTGCTATACATACTGGACCAATTACTAGAGCTCGTGCACGCCAACTAAATTACCAGGTACTTTCGTTTCTTGGTAATGATTCTAATGTTCATGAGAATATGATGCTGCCTAAATTGGATACATTTGTTTTGCTTACAAATGAAGGGCCTAGCTTGGAGAAGGATGAACATTGGAGCAAGAACAAGCATGGAGATGATGGCATGCGCAAGGGAAACAAGAACGGAGTTACAAGTGATGATTTCAGGACTTTGAAGCCACCATAATGGGTGCATGAAGCTTTGGACGAAATATACAAGACGCCACTTCATAAATTTCGTCCCGAGGCTATTTTAGGTGCTGCGTCACCTTATTATTGGGCCAGGCCCATGTAATTTCGAAATACATAAGTATAGGCTATTTTTAGAGTCCGCATGTGTGGGGAAACAAGAGATAGGGTTGATTTCGGACCCCTCCACCAAGGGCCACGAAATTCCCCCCCTCTTCCTCCGTATGGCGAGTGTCTCAAAACTCTTCTTAGCTCAAACTGACAGGATGGGCACGAAATTTTTTTGACCAATTTTTTTTTTTTTCCGAAACCTACTCCGGCAAGGAAACACGAATCGGAATCTAGAGGGATCTCGAAAACAAACCTAATATGACAAGAACTCGGATTGGTGGTGGATATATGGTGGTAGATGGCAGCGGTGGTGGTATATGACAGTTGTGGTGGTATATGGATACGGATTCGAAGCGGTGGCGGATAAGCGGTGGTGGTAGATGGCAGGGGTGATGATGATGGTGCGGCGGCGGCGTGACAACTTATGACCAGAACTCGAAACTCTAAAAGACTAGACTCTAAGACCAGCAACTAGACACGACGATGCAACCGCAAATTCAACAAAGCAAAACCCTAAAAAGATTATGCAAAGGCTCAGATTGGTTCGGATATGATGAACTAACCCTAATTTTTTTTTGTGGCTTTTTCGTGGACTGTAGGTATGAAGAACAGACTCGATCTAAACTACGAAAAACTGTAAAATCTCACCGAGCAACCTGGAAATCTGATACCACTTGATAGAGGCGAGGGTCCCGATCTTTCGATGAGATGATGGTTATCGCTTTGGTGGAAGTCGACTTTGACGATCCGACTACGAACGTGCGAGGACGTCGCGCCTTAGCAATCGCTAAACCAACTCCGAGAGGTTATTGACCACGCCGGAGCACGATCAACCTGACCACGAGGGTCTGTTTCCTGCGAGCAAACGAAGAACAAGCAAGAAACTAAGATTGCAATCTGGATATTGCGAATATAAGATGAAAGCTTTATTGATCAAGGTGGGGTTCTGTGACGCCTTTGTCTGGTCGTTGAACACAAACGAAGTACGCGAAGTTGCAGCTATGGCGAACTTTTAATCTAAACAAAACCCCAAAGTCTAAACGATGCCCTAAGGGCTGTATATATGGAGGAAGAGGGGGGGAATTTCGTGGCCCTTGGTGGAGGGGTCCGAAATCAAGCCTATCTCTTGTTTCCCCACACATACGGACTCTAAAAATAGCCTATACTTATGTATTTCGAAATTACATGGGCCTGGCCCAATAATAAGGTGACGCAGCACCTAAAATAGCCTCGGGACGAAATTTATGAAGTGGCGTCTTGTATATTTCGTCCAAGGCTTGATGCACCCATTATGGTGGCTTCAAAGTCCTGAAATCATCACTTTTAACTCCGTTCTTGTTTCCCTTGCGCATGCCATCATCTCCATGCTTGTTCTTGCTCCAATGTTCATCCTTCTCCAAGCTAGGCCCTTCATTTGTAAGCAAAACAAATGTATCCAATTTAGGCAGCATCATATTCTCATGAACATTAGAATCATTACCAAGAAACGAAAGTACCTGGTAATTTAGTTGGCGTGCACGAGCTCTAGTAATTGGTCCAGTATGTATAGCAGCAGGGGCTGTGGGTGTAACAATTGTATTGATGTCCTCATCAGAGACGGGGATGAGTCCATAGTAGTGTATTGTGTGGTGCTTAGTGGACTCGTGTACGTTGTTTCACCTCCAGAGTTTCTGGTAGTCGTAGAGCAGGATAGCCACAGAGTCAAAGCTGGCTTGCTGCAACTAAACCCCACATTACCCTCTTGATACAAATGCATGTATGATAGGATCTGATGTAAGTCTTGCTGAGTACCTTTGTACTCATGTTGCTTTATTTATGTTTTGCAGCGGAGACTTCGGTCTTACTAGGGTTCTCATGGACTTCGACTAGTAGCTAGTACCTCAGCTACGATCTTGATCGGATGTTGTAGATAGTCAGGCTCTTCAGCCTTTTTCATTTGTAGATGTCTGTACCCAGACATGTAATGCTTCCGCTTGTTGCTTGTATGCTCTGTATGATGGGTCTTGTGACCCCTGTTTGCAATAAATGCTATGATGGCTCTTCTGAGCCTTTATCTATATGATTGTTGAGTTATGCTGTGATGCCATGTTGTA
>NW_025231442.1:0-11358 GCF_018294505.1 Triticum aestivum | reverse complement strand
TAAATGACAAGAGTGCCACAGTCGGACGTCTGAGCGACATCAAATAAAGGGCTTATATTGAAGGTAAATGACAAGTGTGCCACAGTCGGACGTCTGAGCGACATCACATAAAGGGCTTATATCAAAAGTAAGTAACAAGAATGCCACAGTCGGACGTCTGAGCGACATCACATAAAGGGCTTATATCAAAGGTAAATAACAAGAGTGCCACAATCGGATATCTGGGCGACATCACATAAAGGGCTTATATTTCACAACTTATTAATTTAGCAGCTCATGAATTTAATATCATAACCAGGAAATATTCAGATACATGATAAAATAAAGGTTAGTCCATCCACAGGAATAACAATTCAAACGAGTATACCACTCATGCTTGTTCACCGGGGATCTACCACGAGAATGACATAGATATGGATCTACTGGCCATGGTCCTTGATCACGGACACGATGACTCGGAAGGATTTGACTCTGCAGAGTTTGTACTTTAACCACAGCCAAAGGATTTCAGTAGTCACAAGGACTAGTTCCGTTTACGGTGTTTTAGAAGAAACACATCTAACCAGTACACACCCATTCAACGTTCCGATGCCAGGAATCACCCTCCGAAACGTTCAAGAAAAACTTTGAGACGGGGAGGCTACAACCTCGCGTAGCATGGGATCAAATTTATATACGCGCGCTCTAAGGGGTGCCCCCCTCTCGGTCCCAACCGGAAACACCCATGCCCCCTGACCGGATGACTGGCTTTAATCCAGGGCCATGGAACCCTCATCTCGGCCCCTCCATTTGGTGTGTACACGGAAAGAGGTTAACAACTTACTAAACCGTATTCTTTGCAGAAAACATGTGGCAGCACGAAGGGGGAAGAACGGTAACGTGACTCAGTCCACGTTAACGTCGGAGTTTAACGGATGACGTAAGGCTGGCATGCTACAACAATACCACCTCACTACCTTTCATGTCACCACATGACCAGGCCATCTCTCATCAAAGATCACGGTAACTTCGGAACACACGGATAGTTGCCTTACATGCAACGAGATACTCACCGATGCTCATATGCCATGCACAACCCATTCAAGCAAACATTCAAAACACCTATCATATCAAAGGTTCAAACATGCTTGCCTGGTTCGGAGAAGTCGGAGTCTAGCTCGGCGAAGTTCGCGGCTCCGTCACCTCTTCCGGAACCTACGGTATAGCGAAAACGCACACTAACGTGAAAACCATCTCGTGCATAAAACTTGTTCCAAAATTTTTCCAAACAAATACTATAAAAAACTAGACAAAAATACAAGACTGTCAGAAAAAGAATCAATCAAAAATCATCTTTTATTAAAAAGTTATAAGGGTTTTAGTCCAGGGACTAATCTGTGATGAAACAGAAAAGAACCAGGGACTTAACTGAGAAAACAGAAAATGGTTCGGAAAGAAATGCGCCAGCCCGAAGGGAAAGCGCATTTTCCCGAAGGCGCCAACAGAAAACGGTTCGAGGGGGAGAAAGAAGAGAGGCTGACGGGGGGGGGGGTCCACATGTCAGGTTTAAAAAACGGCCAACGGAGCTCACCGGCGCCCGAAGGCTGCGGTGGTCGCCGGCGTCGAACCACGGCGAGACAGAGAGATTGGAGGGTACCAAGAGGTTCAGTGTGTTCTTCCGCGTCGGTGGGTGGTGGACTTGGTCGTCGGAGAGCACCACGTCGACGGCGACACTTTCTCCGGCGGACGGTGGTTCGGGTGATGGTGGAGAACTCCGGTGGGTGCTGCAATCTCCAAATTGAAGCGCGGGTCAGCAGAGTGGATGCATAAGGAAGCTACTGGCAAGAGATGAGGGGTAGAGGTGCACGCACGGGAGTGAATCGAGCTGGGTCCCGTGGCGGGTCGAGGCGGCCGGAGTTGGGGAAGAAGGCTCCCTCGTGGCTCTACCAGTGGCTTGGCGTGGTATTGGTGGTGCGTAGGGGTGGTGTGAGTTTGAGTTCGAGCTCGGGGCCTCTATTTATAGGCGATTCGAGGGGATGGCCGTGAACGGGATCGCTCCGGCGAGCGATTACGGCGAGGCAGTGGTTGGGCAGGGGGTTTAGGGGGCTAGGCACCATCAGAGAAGATCACTGGTGCCGTTCCACCGCTAAACCTCGGTCGGGCAAGGCGTAATGCACCGATCATCGACGGGGCGGCCCTACGGGCACGGCGGCGGCAGAGAGCGTGCTCCGCGCCTAGCAGTTCACGACGAAGGGTGGCAGCGCGCACGGGGGAGTGGGTGGCCACGCGGCGGCCTCCGGTGGCTTGGGCGGCGCTGGGTGGCGCCGTCCACGCTGCGCCTCTCTCTGGCGGCCGCAAAGCCGCCGCTGCCGTCGCTCACGGGGTGGCGCACCTCCTCCTGCTCGTCGCCGACGCCCGCAAGCTTCCAGGCGTTCGTGCGGCGTAGGGACAAGAAGGAGGGGACAGGAAGTACGGCGACACCGGGGTACTGGCGAGATCGACAACGGGCTCTGAAGAAAACGACAGTGTTCCTGAAACTGTTTCTCTGAAAACTGAACTTGACAGGAACAGTGCACTGCAGGTGTTCGACGAAATGATTTGGCATGAAGAAAATTTTTCTGGAGCTGGGACTTGGTGAGGTGACCTCTCAATGCACCCAGAGGCTGCCTGAATTTTCTCAGATTTTTAGGAGGAGAATTCAAATGAATTTCATCAAATTTGGCAAATAAGGTCCAAACTTGCAGCAAGCACAATTTGAAATATTTGAACTGGAGACCAGTGGATCTTCATGGATCTTGGTTGAGGGCTTTAAGGACTAGCTAGGGAAAAAGGTTTGGAGGCAAAACTCAAAGCAGAAAGGGTAGCTCCTTTGTAAATCCCCAAGAGCTAGAATAGAGGGCAGAAATTGTTTTTGATAAGAATTAAATTGAAACAAAAATATGAAGAGGTTCAACTTGCTGGATTTGAAGCATATCATGATCCAAAGATGGAGAAAGGTTTTTGGGAGGGGATTTCCACTCATGCCATGGCAAGAGGGATTTTGAAAAGGGGGAAAGGATCATTCCAAATGCGATAGGGCTATTTAAAAAGATTTTTCAAAAGAAATTTCCCAAATGAAAAGCATTTGGTTTTGAGTCCACATAAGATGGAAAAACCTCCAAGACCAAAATCGAGTCTTGGGTGAATCCAAAACAAAACACTTGTCACAAAAGAAAATATTTTGAGAGGGAAAATCCTTTTAGAAGAAAATTTAAATACCCTCCTCAAATCAAATAAAAGATTTTGATAAAACCAATTAAAAAATTTGGGTGTCACAACACCTACCCCCTTAGGAAAAATCTCGTCCTCGAGATTACTGCTGATCCTCGAATAGATATGGATACTCTGCCTGGAGAAAATCTTCCCTTTCCCATGTAGCTTCATCCTCGGTGTGGTTGCTCCACTAAACCTTGAAAAATTTAGTTGTTTTCTGACGGGTCCTCCGTTCAGACTCTTCCAATATCTTTACTGGCCGTTCTCTGTAGGTGAGATCTGGTTGCACATCAATGCTCTCATGAGACACATGCTTTTCCGGGTTACTCATACATTTCCTCAACTGTGAGACGTGGAACATGTCGTGGTTGTCTGACAGCTCCTTGGGTAGGTCTAGTTGGTAGGCTACTATGCCTCTTCGTGCAATCACACAGAATGGTCCAATAAATCTCGGGGCTAGCTTCCCCTTAATTTTGAACCATTGTAGGCCCCTCATAGGAGATACTCGTAGGTATACGTAATCACCGGGTTCAAAGCTGACCTCACGATGTTTCTGATCGTAATAGCTCTTCTGCCGGCTTTGGGCTATCTTGAGTCTGTCCCTGATCTGTTTAACCTTCTCCTCAGCCTCCTTGAGCATGTCTGGGCCGAAGATACGACTGTCACCCATTTCTGACCAATTCAGTGGGGAATGACACCTCCGTCCGTACAATGCTTCAAAGGGTGCCATTTGTAAGCTAGCTTGGTAACTGTTGTTGTAAGCAAACTCGGCATACGGGAAACTTTCTTCCCAACTGGATCCATAGGTGAGCACACAGGCTCTCAGCATGTCCTCTAGGATTTGGTTCACGCGTTCCGTTTGTCCATCAGTCTGAGGGTGGTACGCTGTACTGAATGCTAGTTGCGTGCCCAGAGCTTGTTGTAAGTGATCCCAAAATTTAGAGACAAATTGAGTGCCTCGGTCGGATATTATAGTCTTTGGGACTCCATGCAAACAAACTATACGAGAGAGATATAGCTTGGCTAGCCTTTGAGTGGAGTAGGTCGTCTTCACGGGAATGAAATGTGCTACCTTGGTTAGCCTATCTATGATGACCCATACGGCATCATTTCCGCGTTGCAATCGAGGTAGTCCGACGATGAAGTCCATTCCAATTTCATCCCATTTCCACTCAGGTATCCGGTTTGGCTGGAGTAGCCCTGCTGGCTTTTGATGCTCGGCTTTAATGCGCTGACATGAATCGCAACAAGCAATAAATGCGGCTATATCCCTTTTCATACCGTGCCACCAAAATCTTTCCTGAATGTCTTTGTACATTTTGGTTCCTCCAGGGTGGATCGAGTATGGAGCGGTGTGGCTTTCGGTTAGGATTTGTTGCTTGAGTTCCTCAATGTTTGGTACGCAGAGTCTGTCCCCGTACCATAATATACCTTTATTGTCTGTGACGAACTCTGAAGCCTTGCCAAGGCTCATTTTTCTCTTTATACCTTCGATGCTGGGATGTCCCTACTGAGGCTTCTTAATTTGTTCCATTAGGGTGGGATGTATCTCCAGATTTGATACGGTGCCCTCAGAGACTAACACCATGTTGAGTCTAGCGAACTCCTGCTAAAACTCAGGCCTCAAGTTCTGTGGACTGTCGTTGCCCGGGCTGGGGTTCCGACTAAGAGCATCTGCCACTACATTGGCCTTCCCTCGATGATAGTGAATACCGACATCATAGTCCTTGACCAATTCCATCCAGCGTCGCTGTCGTAAATTTAGCTCTGGTTGTGTGAAAATATATTTGAGGCTCTTATGGTCCGTATATATTTCGCAACGGTTTCCCAACAGAAAGTGCCTCCACTCCTTGAGTGCATGGATGACTGCTGCTAGCTCCAAGTCATGAGTAGGATAATTTTCCTCATGCTTCCGTAGTTGCCTGGAAGCATACGCGACAACTTTGCCATCCTACATCAGCACGCATCCGAGGCCCTTCCGGGACGCGTCACAATACACTTCAAAACTCTTGTGTATGTCTGGCACGGTCAAAACTGGTGCTGTTGTTAGTTTCTTCTTGAGTTCTTGGAAGCTTTTCTCGCATGCTTCCGTCCATACAAATTTCTTGTCAGCAACTGTGTCATCGGTTTTGCCACAGTGGAGAATCCTTCAATAAATCTCCGGTAATATCCAGCCATTCCAAGGAAACTCCGTACATCTGTCACGTTGGCTGGTGGTTTCCAGTCGAGTATGGCTTTGACTTTTTCTGGGTCTACGGCCACGCCTTCTTGGGTTAATATATGGCCTAGGAAACCAACTTGCCTTAGCCAAAATTCACACTTGCTAAATTTGGCGTACAATTGATGTTTCCTTAATTCTCCCAAAACAATTCTGAGACGCTCAGCATGCTCTTCTGGTGTTCTTGAATATACCAGAATGTCGTCCATGAACACCACTACAAATTTTTCCATGAATTTCATAAACACTTTGTTCATGAGGTGGACAAAATACGCGGGGGCGTTCGTCAGTCCAAAAGGCATCACTGTGAACTCATATAATCCGTATCTGGAGGTGAATGCCGTCTTAGGGATATCTTCAGTCCGTACTTTCAGTTGATGATATCCCGATCTTAAATCGATCTTTGAGAACACCTTGGCTTGCGCGAGCTGATCAAACAAATCATTTATCCGTGGCATCGGATATTTGTTTTTGATGGTGACCATATAGAGAGCTCGATAGTCTATACACAGTCTCAGTGTCCCATCCTTTTTCTTGGCGAATAAAACTGGCGAACCCCATGGTGAGGAGCTGGCTCGAATAAATCCTTTGTCCAGTAACTCCTTTATTTGCTTCTTCAATTCTACCAACTCTGAGGGTGCCATTCTATAAGGTTTCTTATAGATGGGAGTGGTGCTAGGTGCTAGTTCAATGCTGAACTCTATCTCTCGGTCTGGTGGCATGCTTGGTAGTTCTTCAGGGAATACGTCGGGAAATTCGCACACCACTGGAACTTTTCTCAATTCTGAAATGTCCACTTTGTTCAGCTTTGGTTGCCGTGACCGTGGTCTCTCTTGAGCTGTAACCTTTATTGTCTTGCCGTGATGATGAGTGAGAATCACAGTCCGATTGAAACAATCAATAAATCCCTTGTTGGTGGTCAACCAGTCCATCCCTAGGATGACATCCAGTCCTTTATTTTCCAACACGATGAGATTAGCCTGAAACTTTAGTCCTTCGAACTCAATGATCACTCCTTGGCAGTAACTCTGAGCGATCTGCTTATTTCCGGGGGACTTGATGATCATAGATTTTTCCAAGGGAAGTATCGGAAAACCATGTTGCAAAACAAAACTCTTCGAAACGAACAAGTGAGAAGCTCCAGAATCAAACAAAACCGTGGCAGGTACTGTGTTGACAGGGAACGTACCGAGCACGATGTCTGGGGCATTCTGCGCTTCTTCCCTGGTCACATGGTTCAGGTGACCCTTCCTGTGGTTGTTGCTGGGATTGAAATTGTTGCGCTTGGGGGCTGGATTGTTCCCACCATTGTTCGGCTTGGGGGCCGAGTTCCTTGGTTTTGGGCACTGTTTGGCATAGTGCCCTTCTTCACCACAAGCATAGCAAGTGACCCCTGGACGGTACGTGAAGTCCTTGTCCCTTGAATGAAACTGCCTGGTTGGCCTGAGATCAGTAGTCGTGGATTTTCTTGCTTCATTCCTCGGAACCTCAGTCTTGCTTCGATTGTTGCGAGCAAGGGTCGTCTTGTCCCTTTTCTGCTTACGGATATCCTCCAGACTGCGGCGCTCATTCTCCAAGGTAATGGCCTTGTCAACCAGAGTTTTGAAATCTGGGAAAGTGTGTATGACTAGTTGGCATCTTAATGTTGGCGCCAGGCCGTCCAGAAATTTTTCCATCCTTTTGTTCTCAGTCAGATGTTCATCATAGGCATAACGAGATAGCTGGGTAAACTGACCGTTGTATTCTGTTGCGGACATGCCTCTCTGCTTGAGGTCATCAAATTCTCTTTTCTTGATCTTTATGATGCTCCTGGGGATGTGTGCCCCACGAAAGCCTTCCTTAAACTCTTCCCAGGTGATGTTGTGTTCACTGGGATGCATGTGTAAGAAGTTTTCCCACCATGCTGCAGCTGCTCCAGTGAGGTTGTGAGGTGCATAAAGCACCTTCTCATGATCTGAACACTGAGCAATAATCAGCTTTCTTTCGATGTCACGAAGCCAATCATCGGCTTCAAGTGGCCTATCAGTGTGAGCAAACGTTGGAGGGCGTGTCTTCTGCAGTTCAGACAACTTGGAGTGTGGTTGGTATGGCTCACGGTGATTCCCCATATTGATGACGTGATTCATCAGTTCTTGGTGCTGTTGCTGGCTTTGTTCGAAAAGACGGCATACTTGAGATAAGGCTGCTTCGCTGTCCTGTTGACTAGACTGTCCCTGAGTGAAGTTGTTGCTGGTCTGTGCTCCATAAACTTCTTCTGGTTGATTGGGCATGGAACGAGTCCAAGGACGAGACATTTTCCACTCTGGGGTATTATTTTGCAAAAATCATAAGAAGAACTGTGTGGCACAAGGAAAATCTTGCAAAGGCAAAAATTTAAAGGACCTCAAGATTTCTCAAGAACATAAACGATTTCGCACGGAGAAGGACTGCTTAGTACATATCTTACACGCGAAACGCAAACATACGATACAACACTCAGGATGTGCGTACACATTCCTGACATGTTATTTAGACTAGCACACTCCTCCGGAATGCAGTGCACACAACCACTACAAACTTAAGTACATAAAACATAACAAACATGCAGGCACAACGCGCGGCTACTAAGCGCACTCAGTCAGAGATGGTGTAGATTTCCTTCCCCCTGCCGAGGGTAAGACCCAGCGGTGCAGGAGACTCAACCTCCACCTCCTCTCTAGTAGGCTCCAGGCGCATAGCACTGCGCTGAGGTGATGGCGCGGAAGCGACAGGCGGCAGTGCGGGTGCGGCAGGCGGTGCAGCTCTGACTGGAGTAGGAGCGATGACTCGGTCGAACTCCTCAGTGGTAGGCAGACGGCGAGCAGTGGCCAAAATGGCCGGTGAATAAGACGCCGAGGACGAGACGAATGTCAGTGGCGGTGACATGTGGAGAAGCTCCTTCCTGCTGGCAGGACCGCCCCGAACTAAGTCCATGCGGGTAGCCACAAGGTCGTCCACGAGGTTGTCGAAAGATTCCTCCAGAGCTTTGAGGTACTCGACAAGCATCTCGATAGCTTCATCCCGCTCTCCCCTATGGCAGGCGAATGCATAGTGACAAGTATATGGCACATGGCATGGGAGGTAGCGGTAGCGACGAGTCTTCATCATAGGAAGGATATCCCGAAGGCGAGCTATCGCCTCACGGGCGGCCATCTGCATGGCATGCCTCTCCGTAGGCATGGCCCTTCCCACAAAACGGAAGTGGCATGACGCAGAACGTCCTCCCTTGAATTGCACCACGGCTTGGTGCATAGACACGTCGTCGCTGAGCTTGTGCTGGTAAAGCGTGAACTCCGGACGAGTCGCTGGCCCGATCGCGAGCTTGGTGATGGAGACGAGGAGTTTGACAAACCCCTCGGGCACGTTAGTGAACACCCGAGTCTCGCAGTCATTGCCAGCCATCTACAAAAGTAGGCAAAAATTCTGAGTAGTCATGTCATAAATTTATGATGACCAACAGAAAATAGCTACATTTGCAAAATGCTGAAAAAGCACCAAAGACGCTAATAACCGATTAGTGATCGCACCTAGTGGCTTCCTACAGTCAGCCTGGCTCTGATACCAAGCTTGTCACGACCGGTTTTCCAATAAAAATATTTATTGAGAAATCGATCCCTTTTATGGACCAGTAGAGAAGAATCCTTCTTACTGGTAGACAAAGTCTTGATCATAGAAGAAAATACCAGGAGTACTGAATATAATACAAGGTTGAGCGGAGACTGCTCAACAATTTATTACAAACTCGCCAATAATACTTAAAGGCGGATAGGGGTGGCATAACTACTAGCTCACAATAAAAGCGATAGTGGAAATGTCACAGTGAAGTGGGTGACATGACTCCTGAATCTAGCAGCTCTTCGAGCGACGGAGTGAGGCTCGAGGATGCTTATTGCGGGCGGTGGAAGCGTATATAATACAAGTGACCAATATCCAAGATTGCACGGGACTGACTGGGACTCCTCTAGGCGTCGGACTCACTATCAAACTCTTCATCCATGAGATCGCCTTCGTCAACATCTGGCCAAATCAACAAGCCAGGTGAGTACTATGAAAGTACTCGCAAGACAGTTCGGACATAAGATATAACAAATGTAAACATGAAGCATGTGAACAGATTAACAGAACGCACTCAAACAACAAGATGGCAATGCATGGAAAATAAAAGGGAAGTCGGGCGGTAGTCCTCCCGAAATCCCAAAGTAATACTGAGGGCCAAGCGAGTGTCTGAATGACTCCTCGAAAGGATACAAAAAGAATAACAATGCCGCAGTCGGGCGTCAAGGCGACACCACATAAAGGGCTTATAAAAGAATATTAATGACAGTGCGTGCCACAGTCGGACGTCTGAAGCGACATCACATAAAGGGCTTATATTGAAGGTAAATGACAAGAGTGCCACAGTCGGACGTCTGCGCGACATCAGATAAAGGGCTTATATTGAAGGTAAATGACAAGAGTGCCACAGTCGGACGTCTGAGCGACATCACATAAAGGGCTTATATCAAAAGTAAGTAACAAGAATGCCACAGTCGGACGTCTGAGCGACATCACATAAAGGGCTTATATCAAAGGTAAATAACAAGAGTGCCACAGTCGGATGTCTGGGCGGCATCACATAAAGGGCTTATATTTCACAACTTATTAATTTAGCAGCTCATGAATTTAATATCATAACCAGGAAATATTCAGATACGTGATAAAATAAAGGTTAGTCCATCCACAGGAATAACAATTCAAACGAGTATACCACTCATGCTTGTTCACCGGGGATCTACCACGAGAATTGACATAGATATGGATCTACTGGCCATGGTCCTTGATCACGGACACGATGACTCGGAAGGATTTGACTCTGCAGAGTTTGTACTTTAACCACAGCCAACGGATTTCAGTAGTCACAAGGACTAGTTCCGTTTACAGTGTTTTAGAAGAAACACATCTAACCAGTACACACCCATTCAACATTCCGATGCCAGGAATCACCCTTGGCAACGTTCAAGAAAAACTTTGAGACGGGGAGGCTACAACCTCGCGTAGCATGGGATCAAATTTATATACGCGCGCTCTAAGGGGTGCCCCCCTCTCGGTCCCAACCGGAAACACCCATGCCCCCTGACCGGATGACTGGCTTTAATCCAGGGCCATGGAACCCTCATCCCGGCCCCTCCATTTGGTGTGTACACGGAAAGAGGTTAACAACTTACTAAACCGTATTCTTTGCAGAAAACATGTGGCAGCACGAAAGGGGAAGAACGGTAACGTGACTCAGTCCACGTTAACGTCGGAGTTTAACGGATGACGTAAGGCTGGCATGCTACAACAATACCACCTCACTACCTTTCATGTCACCACATGACCAGGCCATCTCTCATCAAAGATCACGGTAGCTTCGGAACACACGGATAGTTGCCTTACATGCAACGAGATACTCACCGATGCTCATATGCCATGCACAACCCATTCAAGCAAACATGCAAAACACCTATCATATCAAAGGTTCAAACATGCTTGCCTAGTTCGGAGAAGTCGGAGTCAAGCTCGGCGAAGTTCGCGACTCCGTCACCTCTTCCGGAACCTACGGTATAGCGAAAACGCACACTAACGTGAAAACCATCGCGTGCATAAAACTTGTTCCAAATTTTTTCCAAATAAATACTATAAAAAACTAGACAAAAATACAAGACTGTCAGAAAAAGAATCAATCAAAAATCATCTTTTATTAAAAAGTTATAAGGGTTTTAGTCCAGGGACTAATCTATGATGAAACAGAAAAGAACCAGGGACTTAACTTAGAAAACAGAAAACGGTTCGGAAAGAAATGCGCCAGCCCGAATGGAAAGCGCATTTGCCCGAAGGCGCCAACAGAAAACGGTTCGAGGGGGAGAAAGAAG
>NW_025231441.1:10572-11358 GCF_018294505.1 Triticum aestivum | reverse complement strand
AAGAGACCTCGGTTATGATGATGCACTAGGTCCATAGCTGGGACTTTGTGTATGTTCTTGAAATGCGTTTGTCGAGTGCTCATTAAGAAAGTTTCTATACAAGTTTCTGAATGAACTCCTTAAGAAAAGTTCTCCAAAAGTTCCCTGTGAAAGAATCCTTTTAAGCATCTGGTCGTCACAAACGTTTTGACAACTTGTGGTTACAAAACGGACTCCGTATGAGTCAGATATCCATGTTTCAGTTAACACTGCGCAAAACTGATTCCGAACGACAGTTACAGACTAGTTCTTGTGTAGTTGCATTTGATTTTTTCCATTCTACTTCACTAAACATCTCCATATGAGATCCAATTACTTGTAGGGAAAAGCAAGAGACCTCGGTTATGATGATGCACTAGGTCCATAGCTGGGACTTTGTGTATGTTCTTGAAATGCGTTTGTCGAGTGCTCATTAAGAAAGTTTCTATACAAGTTTCTGAACGACCTGCTTAAGAAAAGTTCTCCAAAATTTCCCTGTGAAAGAATCCTCTGAAGCATCTAGTCATCACAAACGTTTTGTACTTGTGGAGCAAAAACGGACTCCCTATGAGTCAAGTATCCATGTTTCAGTTAACACTGCGCAAAACTGATTCCGAACGACAGTTACAGACTAGTTCTTGTGTAGATGCATTCAATTTTTTTTCATTCTACTTCACTAAACATCTCCATATGAGATCCAGTTATTTGTAGGGAAATGCAAGATACCTCAGTTGTGATGATGCACTAGGTCCATAGCTTGGACTTTGT
>NW_025231441.1:0-2078 GCF_018294505.1 Triticum aestivum | reverse complement strand
CTAGTTCTTGTGTAGTTGCATTCATTTCCATTCTACTTCACTAAACATCTCGATATGAGATCCAATTACTTGTAGTGAAATGCAAAAGAGCTCGGTTATGATGATGCACTAGGTACATAGCTGGGACATTGTGTATGTTCTCGAAATGCGTTTGTCGAGTGCTCATTAAGAAAGTTTCTATACAAGTTTCTGAAGGAACTCCTGCAGAAAAGTTCTCCAAAAGTTCCCTGTGAAAGAATTCTTTGAAGCATCTGGTCGTCACAATGGTTTTGCCAACTTGTGGAGCCAAAACGGACTCCGTATGAGTCAGATATCCATGTTTCAGTTAACACTGCGCAAAACTCATTCCAAACGACAGTTACAGACTAGTTCTTGTGTAGTTGCATTCGATTTTTTCCATTCTACTTCACTAAACATCTCCATATGAGATCCAATTAGTTGTAGGGAAATGCAAGAGACCTCAGTTATGATGATGCACTAGGTCCATAGCTGGGACTTTGTGTATGTTCTTGAAATGCGTTTGTCGAGTGCTCATTAAGAAAGTTTCTATACAAGTTTCTGAATGAACTCCTTAAGAAAAGTTCTCCAAAAGTTCCCTGTGAAAGAATCCTTTTAAGCATCTGGTCGTCACAAACGTTTTGACTACTTGTGGAGCCAAAACGGACTCCGTATGAGTCAGATATCCATGTTTCAGTTAACACTACGCAAAACTGATTCCGAACGACAGTTACAGACTAGTTCTTATGTAGTTGCATTCAATTTTTTCCATTCTACTTCACTAAACATCTCCATATGAGATCCAATTACTTGTAGGGAAATGCAACAGACCTCAGTTATGATGATGCACTTGGTCCATAGCTGGGACCTTGTGTATGTTCTCGAAATGCGTTTGTCGAGTGCTCATTAAGAAAGTTTCTATACAAGTTTCTGAACGACCTCCTTAAGAAAAGTTCTCCTTCCCTGTGAAAGAATCCTTTGAAGCATCTAGTCGTCACAAACGTTTTGTACTTGTGGAGCAAAAACGGACTCCCTATGAGTCAAATATCCATGTTTCAGTTAACACTGCGCAAAACTGATTCCGAACGACGGTTACAGACTAGTTCTTGTGTAGTTGCATTCAATTTTTTTTCATTCTACTTCACTAAACATCTCCATATGAGATCCAGTTATTTGTAGGGAAATGCAAGAGACCTCAGTTGTGATGATGCACTAGGTCCACAGCTTGGACTTTGTGTATGTTCTCGAAATGCGTTTGTCGAGTGCTCATTAAGAAAGTTTCTATACAAGTTTATGAACGAACTCCTCAAGAAATGTTCTCCAACAGTTCCCTGTGAAATAATCCTTTGAAGCATCTGGTTGTCACAAACGTCTTAACTACTTGTGGAGCAAAAACGGACTCCGGATGAGTCAGATATCCATGTTTCAGTTAGCACTGCGCAAAACTGATTCCGATCGACAGTTACAGACTAGTTCTTGTGTAATTGCATTCGATTTTTTCCATTATACTTCACTAAACATCTCCGTATGAGATCCAATTACTTGTAGGGAAATGCAAGAGACCTCAGTTATGATGATGCACTAGGTCCATAGCTGGGACTTTGTGTATGTTCTCGAAATGCCTTTGTCGAGTGCTCATTAAGAAAGTTTCTATACAAGTTTCTGAACGAACTCCTTAAGAAAAGTTCTCCAAAATTTCACTGTGAAAGAATCCATTGAAGCATCTTGTCTTCACAAACGTTTGGACTACTTGTGGAGGCGAAACAGACTCCGTATGAGTCAAATATCCATGTTTCAATTAACACTGCGCAAAACTGATTCCGAACGACAGTTATAGACTTGTTCTTGTGTAGTTGCATTCATTTTTTCCATTCTACTTCACTAAAAATCTCCATATGAGATCCAATTATTTGTAGGGAAATGCAAGAGACCTCGGTTATGATGATGCACTAGGTCCATAGCTGGGACTATGTCTATGTTCTCGAAATGCGTTTGTCGAGTGCTCATTAAGAAAGTTTCTATACAAGTTTCTGACCGAACTCCTTAAGAAAAGTTGTCCAAAAGTTCCCTATGAAAGAATC
>NW_025231440.1:6858-11361 GCF_018294505.1 Triticum aestivum | reverse complement strand
CCCCAGCAAAGGCAAATTATCTGAAGTGGTCTCAAACACCCATCACATTCGACCAATCTGATCACCCGACTCATATTGCCACCCCTGGGAGGCAAGCTTTGGTGGTCGATCCAGTTGTCGAAGGCACTCGACTGACAAAGGTGCTGATGGATGGTGGAAGTGGGCTGAATCTGTTATATGCAGACACATTGAAAGGTATGGGCATTCCGATGTCCCGACTGAGCACTAGTAACATGAGCTTTCATGGAGTTATACCAGGGAAGAAGGCCGAGTCACTCGGCCAGATAGCTTTGGACGTAGTGTTTTGTGATTCGAAGCATTTTCGCAAAGAAAAGTTGACGTTTGAGGTCGTGGATTTTCAAAGTGCATATCATGCCATTTTGGGGAGACCAGCCTATGCACGGTTCATGGCTCAACCATGTTACGTGTACCTCAAATTGAAGATGCCCGGTCCCAAAGGTGTGATCACTGTCACCGGTGATAGGAAAAAGGCAGAGGAGTACTTTTAGAAGGGTTCCAAGATTGCCGATTCCCAAGTGACAGCGGTCGAGTTCGAAGAATACAAGCAAAACGCAGATCCGAGTGACTTGCTGCGATCCAAGAAGCCCGCCACAGAGTCTGCATTCCAGCCGTCCGGTGAGACGAAGCCTGTTCACATTCACCCGACCGACCCCGAAGCAGCTCCAACCCGCATCTCCACAACACTCGACCCAAAATAGGAAGAAGCGCTCATCCAGTTCCTCCGTGAGAACTGGGACATTTTTGCATGGAAGCCCGCTGACATGCCAGGTGTTCCCAGGGGACTGGCTGAGCATCGCCTAAGAGTCGACTCGTCTGCAAAACCAGTCAAAGAGCATCTTCGGCGGTCCGCCGTCCAGAAGAGAAAGGCCATCGGTGAAGAAGTGGCTCGACTGTTGGCGGCAGGATTTATCTGAGAGATATTCCACTCTGAGTGGCTCGCTAATGTCGTCATGGTTCCTAAGAAGGACAAGTCGCTCCGAATGTGCATTGATTTCAAGCACATCAACCGGGCCTGCCCGAAAGATCACTTTCCTCTCCCTCGCATAGATCAAATTGTTGACTCGACCGCGGGATGCGAGAGGTTGTCTTTTTTAGATGCTTACTCCGGGTACCACCAGATCCGTCTGTACGGGCCCGATGAGGTAAAAACAGCTTTCATCACTCCATTCGGGTGCTTCTGCTATATCACCATGCCATTCGGCCTCAAGAATGTCGGAGCCACATTTATGCGAATGATTCAGAAGTGTCTACTCACTCAAATCAGTCGGAATGTGGAAGCTTATATGGATGATATTGTTGTCAAGTCACGAAAAGGTTCCGACCTGCTCGCTGACCTCGCCGAAACATTTACCAACCTCAGAAGGTATGATATCAAGCTCAATCCATCAAAGTGCACATTTGGAGTTCCTGGTGGCAAGTTACTCGGTTTTCTCGTTTCCGAACGGGGAATCGACGCTAACCCAGAGAAGATTGGCACTATTCTCCGAATGAAATGCCCTGTGCGAGTGCACGATGTCCAGAAGCTTACTGGATGCTTGGCTGCATTAAATCGATTCATCTCACGACTCGGTGAAAAGGCACTGCCTCTTTACCGACTGATGAAGAAGGCTGACAAGTTCGAGTGGACTCCAAAAGCTGATGCAGCGTTTGCCGAGCTAAAAGCTCTGCTCTCCACCCAGCCGGTGCTTGCTGCTCCAATCAGCAAAGAGCCTCTATTGCTCTACATCGCAGCCACAGGACAAGTCGTCAGTACTGTGCTAACGGTCGAGCGGGAAGAAGAAGGAAAAGCTCTCAAAGTTCAGCGCCCAGTGTATTATTTGTCTGAAGTCTTGACTCCATCCAAGCAGAGATATCCTCATTATCAGAAGCTTGTGTATGGAATATACATGACCACAAAGAAGGTTGCTCATTATTTCTCTGACCATTCCATCACAGTCGTCAGCGACGCTCCACTATCAGAGATTTTGCACAACAGAGATGCAACTGGTCGAGTGGCCAAATGGGCGATTGAACTTCTTCCCCTTGATATCAAGTTTGAGGCAAAGAAAGCCATTAAGTCCCAGGCGATAGCAGATTTCCTCGCCGAGTGGATTGAACAACAGCAGCCGACTGAAGTTCACTCGGAGCATTGGACCATGTTTTTTGATGGCTCTAAGATGTTGAATGGTTCCGGTGCTGGGGTTGTCCTGGTTTCCCCCAGAGGAGATAAGCTCAGATATGTGCTCCAGATTCACTTTGATTCCTCCAACAATGAGGCAGAATATGAGGCCCTCCTATATGGGTTGCGCATGGCCATTTCACTCGGCGTCCGTCGCCTAATGGTCTATGGCAACTCGGATTTAGTGGTCAATCAGGTGATGAAAGAGTGGGACGTGAGAAGCCCAGCCATGACTGGATACTGCAGTGCAGTGAGGAAGCTAGAAAAGAAGTTCGAGGGGTTGGAGCTCCATCATATACCCCGACTGAAAAATCAAGCAGCTGATGATCTAGCAAAGATAGGTTCCAAGAGAGAAGCCATTCCGAGTGGTGTGTTCTTGGAGTATATACACACTCCGTCAGTCAAAGAAGATCCTTTCACCGAAGAAACTCCGCAGCCCAAGAGCGCCACAGATCCGACTGAAGTTGAAATCCCAGCGGTGGTCGACTTGATCATGGAGGTTTTGGTGGTCATTCCCGACTGGACGATTCCGTATGTCGCATATATCTTGAGGAAAGAGCTTCCGGAGGATGAGGAAGAGGCTCGACAGATCGTCCGTCGATCTAAGGCCTTTACCGTAATCAAAGGACAATTATACAGAGAAAGCGTGACTGGAGTCGGTCAGAAGTGCATAACACCAGAAGAAGGTCGACTCATCCTCAACGATATTCACTCGGGGACCTGTGGTCATCATGCGTCCTCTCGGACCATCGTGGCCAAAGCATACCGAGCCAGATTTTACTGGCCCAAGGCGAATGAGATGGCAAAAGAGATAGTGGATAAGTGCGAGGGATGTCAGTTCTACTCGAATATGTCGCACAAGCCTGCGTCAGCTTTGAAGACCATCCCACTCGTCTGGCCTTTTGCAGTTTGGGGGCTGGACATGGTCGGTCCTTTGAGAACAGGACGAAGCGGTTTCACGCATGTACTGGTGGCAGTCGACAAGTTCACCAAGTGGATCGAGGCTAAACCAATCAAGAGCCTTGACACCGGTACTGCTGTTAGCTTCATCAGGGAACTAATATTCAGATATGGAGTCCCGCACAGCATCATTACGGATAATGGGTCGAACTTTGACTCAGAAGAATTCAGAGCTTTCTGCGACTCCCAGGGCACACGGGTCGACTACGCTTCAGTCGCCCATCCGCAGTCGAATGGACAAGCAGAACGAGCTAATGGACTGATTCTTAAGGGATTGAAGCCTCGACTGATGCGTGATCTCAAACACGCGGCTGGAGCTTGGGTTGATGAACTTCCCTCTGTACTCTGGGGACTGCGGACCACACCTAATCGGTCGACCGGAAGAACTCCATTCTTCTTGGTCTACGGAGCCGAAGTGGTCTTACCAAGTGATCTTCTGCATAATGCTCCCCGAATTGAAATCTACAACGAAGCAGAAGCTGAACAAGCGCGGCAGGACGCAGTCGACCTTTTAGAGGAAGAAAGGGAGATGGCTCTGATCCGGTCGACCATCTACCAACAAGATCTACGCCGTTTCCACGCCCGAAATGTGAGAGGTCGAGCCTTCCAGGAAGGAGATTTGGTTCTCCGAGTGGATCAGCACAAACCACACAAGCTTGCTCCTTCTTGGGAAGGCCCCTTCATAGTCACCAAGGTCCTCCACAATGGGGCGTACCGTCTTTACAACGTCGAGCATAATTTCGACGAGCCCCGAGCTTGGAACGCGGAGCTACTCCGCCCATTCTACACTTAAGTTTTATCATTCGGATGAGTTGCAATAAAGTACTTTTGTAGTTCATGGACCTCAAAATAATAGTGTCATAGTTCCTCCATAATATCTGTCACTTTTTATTTTTGTCCAATGAAATTCCCGTCAGTGGGTGACTTAGCTGCGAATCCGTTTCGCCTAAGTTTGTAAAAATCCTACCGAGTGGTGAGCCAGACTCCCACTCAGAGGCTTAGCTGCGAATCCGTTTCGCCTAAGTTATCAAAATCCTACCGAGTGGTAAGCCAGCCTTCCACTCGGAGGCTTAGCTGCAGCCTCGTGCTCGCCTAAGTTATAAAAATCCTACCGAGTGAAGAGCAACCCTCTCACTCGGAGGCTTAGCTGCAGCCTCGTGCTCGCCTAAGTTATAAAAATCCTACCAAGTGAAGAGCAACCCTCTCACTCGGAGGCTTAGCTGCAGCCTCGTGCTCGCCTAAGTTATAAAAATCCTACCAAGTGAAGAGCAACCCTCTCACTCGGGGGCTTAGCTGCAGTCCAAGCACTCGCCTAAGTTATAAAAATCCTACCGAATGAAGAGCAACCCTCTCACTCGGAGGCT
>NW_025231440.1:0-1556 GCF_018294505.1 Triticum aestivum | reverse complement strand
GAACTGGAGGGGCTGGATGCGACGCCTGAGGAAGACCTCCAGGAGATCCATGCCCGTCACTCCCTCCCGAACCAACTGCACCACGCGCTCCATCAACATCTTCACATCAGCTTTCTCCTCCGGGATCAACTTCAGAGAGGAGGGCTTGTTCACTCGGTCCATGGTAAACTGTGGGAGTCCACTCGACTGTCCCGGCGTCGACTGGTCCCGGCAGTAGAACCAGGTCGACTGCCAGCCTCTGACTGACTCGGGAAAGGTCATGGGTGGAAAGGTGCTCTTGTTCCTCACCTGGATGCCCAAACCCCCACACATTTGGACGACTCGGGTCTTTTCGTCGCCTGGACTCGCCTTCTTCACGGTCTGAGAGCGACACGTGAATATATGCTTGAACAAACCCCAGTGCGGTCGACAGCCCAAGAAACCCTCACACATGGACACGAACGCAGCAAGATAGGCAATGGAGTTTGGGGTAAAATTCAGGATCACTGCTTCTGCACTCGGATGCAGTCTCTATGGAGCCAGTCGACTGATCGAACAAGCCGTAGAGAGATTCGTTGGGCTCGATTGCCGCAACTTGGGTAGTGGCCGATTGGCGAGCCACCGCGTGACTCACCCATCGCTGAAGCCTCGACCGGCCTGAGCGCTTGCGCTGGCGGGAGACCGGGAGGGTGGACGATGGAGGAGCCGACCGATACTGGGTCGACGGTTGCCGCAGCAGAACGCCGCGGACACATGCGCGAAAATGCGTCGCACCGCGGACGGGGAGCGCATCTACGTCGAGTGGAGCCTCCTGGAGCCATGCGGAGTCGTCGGCGATGAAGGTGAGAGTGCCGAGACGGATCTCTTGACCCTCGACCAAAACTCCAGCAGACACCATGATGAAAGTACTCGGAAGAATTGCAACTTCTCCACAAAATCGCTAAAACACCTGCCCCACGGTGGGCGCCAACTGTCGTGGTTCTAAGCCTGACAGTAGAGTGGGGGGTAGGTATGGAGAGGCAAGGTCCTAGCTATGGAGAGGTTGTAAGCACAAAGGATGTACGAGTTCGGGCCCTTCTCGGAAGAAGTAACAGCCCTACGTCTCGGAGCCCGGAGGCGGTCGAGTGGATTATGAGTGTATGAACTACAAGGTGCCGAACCCTTCTGCCTGTGGAGGGGGGTGGCTTATATAGAGTGCGCCAGGACCCCAGCCAGCCCACGTAGGAGAGGGTTTAAGATGAGTTAAGTCTGGGGCGTTACTGGTAACGCCCCACATAAAGGCCTTTACTATCATAAAGTCTACTTGATTACAGGCCGTTGCAGTGCAGAGTGCCTCTTGACCTCCTGGTGGTCGAGTGAGTCTTCGTGGTCGAGTCCTTCAGGCCAGTCGAGTGAATCCTCGTTGGTCGACTGGAAGGCGACCTCTTCTAAGGATGTCCTAGGGTAAGTTACTTGGATCAGGTCCATGACCCTACCCTAGGTACATAACCCCATCATTAGCCCCCGAATGGATTGAGGCTTCGAGTGAAGAAGGAGTTGATGTCGTTTCCGATTAACCTTTGCGCTCCGGTTGTGCG
>NW_025231439.1:10752-11361 GCF_018294505.1 Triticum aestivum | reverse complement strand
TGCTTTTCAATTTTAGGGTCTTATAGCTCAAAATAATTAGTAAATGCATGAAAAATAACAAATGAAGTCAGAAAGGATTGAAAAATGATGATGTGGCTTTGAATGGTGCATTTTGAACACACAAATAGTCAGGAGTTCAAATAAGTTTCAAAAAATGAAATCCCTTTGTAACAGACGAGTTTCCGTATGAAATCCTGATACTTTGAAAGAGATTGTCCGTTTTGTACACGAAGTGCATCCAAATTTTGTCGTAACCCTCTCAACTTTCTTGCACATGCTATGTGGATGAAATGATAAAACCATGCCAACTTTCAACCTTTTCAGAGTTCATTTGAAATGCTTTTCAATTTTAGGGTCTTATTGCTCAAAATAATTAGTAAATGCATGAAAAATAACAAATAAGTCAAAAAGGATTGAAAAATGATGATGTGGCTTTGAATGGTGCATTTTGAACACACAAAAAGTCGGGAGTTCAAATAAGTTTAAAAAAATGAAATCCCTTTGTAACAGACGAGTTTCCGTATGAAATCCTGATACTCTGAAAGACATTGTCCGTTTTGTACACGAAGTGCATCCAGTTTTTGTCGTAACCCTCTCAACATGCTTGCA
>NW_025231439.1:6168-6852 GCF_018294505.1 Triticum aestivum | reverse complement strand
CGTTTTGTACACAAAGTGCATCCAGTTTTTGCCGTAACCCTCTCAACTTTCTTGCACATGTATGTGGATGAAATGATGATACCATGCCAACTTTCAACCTTTTCAAAGTTCATTTTAAATGCTTTTCAATTTTAGGGTCTTATAGCTCAAAATAATTAGTAAATGCATGAAAATTGACAAATGAAGTCAAAAAGGATTGAAAAATGATGATGTGGCTTTGAATGGTGCATTTTGAACACACAAAAAGTCAGGAGTTCAATTAAGTTTAAGAAAATGAAATCCCTTTGTAACAGACGAGTTTCCGTATGAAATCCTCATACTTTGATAGAGATTGTCCGTTTTGTACACGAAGTGCATCCAGTTTTTGCCTTAACCCTCGCAACTTTCTTGCACATGCTATGTGGATGAAATGATGATACCATGCCAACTTTCAACCGTTTCAGAGTTCATTTGAAATGCTTTTCAATTTTAGGGTCTTATAGCTCAAAATAATTAGTAAATGCATGAAAAATAACAAATGAAGTCAGAAAGGATTGAAAAATGATGATGTGGCTTTGAATGGTGCATTTTGAACACACAAAAAGTCAGGAGTTCAAATAAGTTTTGAAAAATGAAATCCCTTTTTAACAGAAGAGTTTCCGTATGAAATCCTGATACTTTGAAAGAGATTGTCTGTTTTGTACA
>NW_025231439.1:5823-6158 GCF_018294505.1 Triticum aestivum | reverse complement strand
CTTTTCAATTTTAGGGTCTTATAGCTCAAAATAATTAGTAAATGCATGAAAAATGACAAATGAAGTCAGAAAGGATTGAAAAATGATGATGTTGCTTTGAATGGTGCATTTTGAACACACAAAAAGTCAGGAGTTCAATTATGTTTTAAAAAATGAAATCCCTTTGTAACAGACGAGTTTCCGTATGAAATCCTGATACTTTGAAAGAGATTGTCCGTTTTGTACACAAAGTGCATCCAGTTTTTGCCGTAACCCTCTCAACTTTCTTGCACATGCTCTGTGGATGAAATGATGATACCATGCCAACTTTCAACCTTTTCACAGTTCATTTGAAA
>NW_025231439.1:5132-5813 GCF_018294505.1 Triticum aestivum | reverse complement strand
CGTAACCCTCTCAACTTTCTTGCACATGCTATGTGGATGAAATGATGATACTAGGCCAACTTTCAACCTTTTCGGAGTTCATTTGAAACGCTTTCCAATTTTAGGGTCTTATAGCTCAAAATAATTACTAAATGCATGAAAAATAACAAATGAAGTCAGAAAGGATTGAAAAATGATGATGTGGCTTGGAATGGTGCATTTTGAACACACAAGAAGTCAGGAGTTCAAATAAGTTTTAAAAAATGAAATCCCTTTGTAACAGACGAGTTTCCGTATGAAATCCTAATACTTTGAAAGAGATTGTCCGTTTTGTACACGAAGTGCATCCAGTTTTTGCCGTAACCCTCGCAACTTTCTTGCACATGCTATGTGGATGAAATGATGATACCATGCCAACTTTCAACCTTTTCAGAGTTCATTTGAAATGCTTTTCAATTTTAGGGTCTTATAGCTCAAAATAATTAGTAAATGCATAAAAAATAACAAATGAAGTCAAAAAGGATTGAAAAATGATGATATGGCTTTGAATGGTGCATTTTGAACATACAAAAAGTCAGGAGTTCAAATAAGTTTAAAAAAAACGAAATCCCTTTGTAACAGACGAGTTTCCGTATGAAATCCTGATACTTTGAAAGAGTTTGTCCATTTTGTACACGAAGTGCATCCAGTTTTTGCCGTAAC
>NW_025231439.1:4384-5122 GCF_018294505.1 Triticum aestivum | reverse complement strand
TCTGTGGATGAAATGATGATACCATGCCAACTTTGAACCTTTTCACAGTTCATTTGAAATGCTTTTCAATTTTAGGGTCTTATAGCTCAAAATAATTAGTAAATGCATGAAAAATGACAAATGAAGTCAGAAAGGATTGAAAAATGATGATGTTGCTTTGAATGGTGTATTTTGAACGCACAAAAAGTCAGGAGTTCAATTATGTTTTAAAAAATGAAATCCCTTTGTAACAGACGAGTTTCCGTATGAAATCCTCATACTTTGAAAGAGGTTGTCCGTTTTGTACACAAAGTGCATCCAGTTTTTGCCGTAACCCTCTCAACTTTCTTGCACATGATATGTGGATGAAATGATGATACCATGCCAACTTTCAATCTTTTCACAGTTCATTTGAAATGCTTTTGAATTTTAGGGTCTTATAGCTCAAAATAATTAGTAAATGCATGAAAATTGACAAATGAAGTCAGAAAGGATTGAAAAATGATGATGTGGCTTTGAATGGTGCATTTTGAACACACAAAAAGTCAGGAGTTCAAATAAGTTTTGAAAAATGAAATCCCTTTTTAACAGAAGAGTTTCCGTATGAAATCCTGATACTTTGAAAGAGATTGTCCGTTTTGTACACGAAGTGCATCCAGTTTTTGCCTTAACCCTCTCAACTTTCCTGCACATGCTATGTGGATGAAATGATGATACCATGCCAACTTTCAACCTTTTCAGAGTTCATTTGAAATGCTT
>NW_025231439.1:0-939 GCF_018294505.1 Triticum aestivum | reverse complement strand
AGTTTTTGCCGTAACCCTCTCAACTTTCTTGCACATGCTCTGTGGATGAAATGATGATACCATGCCAACTTTCAACCTTTTCACAGTTCATTTGAAATGCTTTTGAATTTTAGGGTCTTATAGCTCAAAATAATTAGTAAATGCATGAAAAATGACAAATGAAGTCAGAAAGGATTGAAAAATGATGATGTTGCTTTGAATGGTGCATTTTGAACAAACAAAAAGTCAGGAGTTCAAATAAGTTTTAAAAATTGAAATCCCTTTGTAATAGACGAGTTTCCGTATGAAATCCTCATACTTTGAAAGAGATTGTCCGTTTTGTACACAAAGTGCATCCAGTTTTTGCCGTAACCCTCTCAACTTTCTTGCACATGCTATGTGGATGAAATGATGATACCATGCCAACTTTCAACCATTTCAGAGTTCATTTGAAATGCTTTTCAATTTTAGGGTCTGATAGCTCAAAATAATTAGTAAATGCTTAAAAATAACAAATGAAGTCAGAAAGGATTGAAAAATGATGATGTGGCTTTGAATGGTGCATTTTGAACACACAAAAAGTCAGGAGTTCAAATAAGTTTAAAAAAATGAAATCCCTTTGTAAGAGACGAGTTTCCGTATGAAATCCTGATACTTTGAAAGAGATTGTCCGTTTTGTACACAAAGTGCGTCCAGTTTTTGCCGTAACCCTCTCAACTTTCTTGCACATGCTCTGTGGATGAAATGATGATACCATGCCAACTTTCAACCTTTTCAGAGTTCATTTGAAATGCTTTTCAATTTTAGGGTCTTATAGCTAGAAATAATTAGTAAATGCATGAAAAATGACAAATGAAGTCAGAAAGGATTGAAAAATGATGATGTTGCTTTGAATGGTGCATTTTGAACACACAAAAAGTCAGGAGTTCAATTATGTTTTAAAAAATGAAATCCCTTTGT
>NW_025231438.1:0-11362 GCF_018294505.1 Triticum aestivum | reverse complement strand
CTTCAATTGTTTTGCCGATCTGGTTGGCCAGACATGTCTGAATCATGCGCTGATATGTTGCGCATGCGTTTTTGAGCCCGAAGGGCATCGTGTTGAAGCAGAATGGGCCGTATGGGGTGATGAATGCCGTTGCGGCTTGGTCTGACTCTGTCATCTTGATTTGGTGGTAGCCAGAGTATGCATCGAGGAAACACAATGAGTCGTCTCCTGCAGTGGCGTCGATGATTTGATCAATTCGGGGGAGGGGGAAGGGATCTTTTGGGCAGGCCTTATTTAGGTCTTTGAAATCGACGCATAGGCGCCAGGATTTGTCCTTCTTTGGTACCATCACCAGGTTTGCTAGCCAGTCCGGATGTTTTATATCTCTGATGAATCCGGCTTCTAGCAGTTTTGCTAGCTCCTCTCCCATGGCTTGTCTCTTGGGTTCGGAGAAACGCCGTAGAGTCTGCTTAACGGGCTTAAACCCTTTTAGGATGTTCAAGCTATGCTCGGCCAGCCAGCGTGGGATTCCTGGCATGTCTGAAGGGTGCCAGGCGAAAATGTCCCAATTTTCTCGCAGGAATTCTCTAAGTGCGGCGTCTACATCGGGTTTTAATTGTGCCCCGATGGAGGCCGTTTTTGTGGGGTCCGTTGGATGGACTTGGAATTTGACTATTTCGTCCGCTGGTTTAAAAGAGGTGGACTTGGATCTCTTATCTAGTATCACATCGTCCCTGTCCACCGTGGAGCGCAACACAATTAGTTCCTCGGCTGCTAGGGCTTCGGATAATGCCTCCAGGGCCAGTGCGGATGTCTTGTTTTCGGCGCGGAGGGCTGTGTCTGGATCACTAGCAAGAGTGATGATTCCGTTGGGTCCGGGCATTTTGAGCTTCATGTACCCGTAATGGGGTATGGCTTGAAAAATTGTAAATGCTTCTCGCCCTAACAGGGTGTGGTATCCACTGCTGAACGGGGCCACTTGAAATGTGACCTCCTCGGATCTGTAATTATCCGGCGTGCCGAACACCACATCCAGTGTGATTTTCCCTGAACAACACGCTTCCCGGCTTGGTATTATTCCTCTAAAGTTTGTGTTGCTTCGCTCAATGCGGCTCCAGTCTATTTCCATTTTTCGCAGGGTTTCCTCGTAGATGAGGTTAAGTCCACTACCGCCGTCCATGAGTACCTTTGTAAGTCGGAAGCCGTCCACTATCGGACTAAGGACCAATGCGGCTGGTGCTCGGGCTGTCCGGAATTTAGGTTCGTCACTGGCATTAAAGGTAATAGCCGTGTCACACCATGGGTTTATTGTAGCTACTTGGTAGACTTCGATAAGGCTGTGGAGCGTTCGTTTCCTTGCATTGTTTGACGCAAAAGTCTCGAAGACTGTCGACACCGTATTTGCGTTTCTGGGGTGGTGCTCTTCGGATTCTGGAGTTAGAAGCTCCTCGCCACTTCTGGCCACCTGCCGGAGTATCCAACATGCTCTAAGGCTGTGAGTTGGTGTGACTTCCCCTGAACTATGAATTTTACAGGGTCCATTGAGCCATCCCTCCAGTACAGTCCCATACCCTATAGAGGGTTTTTGTTTTTTGCTGTTTGGCTCAGGTGCCTAGCGATAATGCGCCCTTTTGTTTCGGACTCATATTGTATTCAGGGCCGGATTGTCCCAGAATTTAGCTTCAGTTTTCCGAATGCTTTCTGTCGCACAATACTTTCGTACTATGGATGTCAAGTCGGTGAAGCATGTAATTTCGCGGTGACTTATGGCGTTGAGGATTCCGATGTCCGTGCAGTTGTTACAGAAGAATGAAATTGCTTCTTTCTCACGGCAATCCTTTATCCTGTTCATAACCAGGAGGAATCTAGCCCAATAGTGGTGTACTGTTTCCCCGGGCTCTTGCCGTATTTGGGATAGATCCCTTATAGTTGGGTGGGCGGGTGGATTTAAATCTGGAGCCTCGCCCGATATAAGATTCAGGGGCCAAGAAATTTCCGAATTCGGAAGCTTGCTTTCTTGGACATTATTCAATGAATCAGGCCTGCTGCCTGACTTTAGGTTCAGGGCTTGGGCAACATCCTCCCCTCCGCGGGTGTCCGTCTTGGAGGGGTCGGGAATCCGGACACATATGGTCCATAGGACGGGCGAAGATTCGCTGCATTGTTCTTCCATCACTTCAACGTGGTGGGTGACCTGGGGAGAGTCGATCTCTCTCTCATCGAGTTCAAGCCCAATCTGGACGTAATCTGTAGCGACTCCCAGGGTGGCAATGCGATCCAACATCTCGTTCGGGGAAGAGAGCTCTATCGGATCTAACTGCTCGGCAAGTTCCGAGCTGATGTGGAGATTGCTTTCGATGGTTTGAGAGGTCAACGTCGGTGTGGCGGCCGAACAGGCGGTCATCAAAAAACTGCCTAGCCAGAGAGTTTGGCCGAGAGCCAAAGCTCCTTTAGCAACAGCGACGTCTTTAAAGACGGGGTGCGGCATCCTTCCTGTCGGTGATGACACAGAGGAACTCTCAATGAAATCACCAATGTCGGTGTCAAAACCGGCGGATCTCGGGTAGGGGGTCCCGAATTGTGCGTCTAGGCGGATGGTAATAGGAGACAAGGGACACGATGTTTTTACCCAGGTCCGGGCCCTCTCGATGGAGGTAAAACCGTACTCCTGCTTGATTAATATTGATGATATGGGTAGTACAAGAGTGGATCTACCACGAGATCAGAGAGGCTAAACCCTAGAAGCTAGCCTATGGTATAATTGTTGTTCGTCCTACGGGCTAAAACTCTCCAGTTTATATAGACACCGGAGAGGGCTAGGGTTACACAACGTCGGTTACAATGGGAGGAGATCTTCATATCATATCGCCAAGCTTGCCATCCACGCCAAGGAAAGTCCCATACGGACACGGGACGGAGTCTTCAATCTTGTATCTTCATAGTCCGGGAGTTCGGCCAAAGGTCATAGTCCGGCCATCCGGACACCCCCTAATCCAGGACTCCCTCACCTACGTTTTGCCGTATTGTCCAAATAAATTGGAAGTAGTACATAGCGTCAGCTTCTTATTACTATCCTCATATTTTCCATTGAATATTTATTCAATATTGCATCCGTACATTTTGGTACGGTCAGTTTTGCCAGGGGCTTCTTATCGATCCCCATAAAATGGCAAGAAAAGTCCGAACACTTTCAACAGTGCGGCACCCCGAATTTATAGCATTATATGCATCAGCTCTGAATCATGTCTTGGGTCAATAGTTGGGTTAGCCAGGCTCCCTTGTTTTGGTAAATTACGTTCCGTTATATTGGCTAAGGTAGCGCAGGGAGAACTACTGCGATTGTGTCCCGGTTCTTTCGGACGAGCACCTTAGTAGAGAAAGCCGAAAACTAACTGTCATGATGCGGCGAGAGCTGGTCGCTGTTCGCGAGGTACTAAAATCACTAAAGATTTTTTCCGCTTAAGGCGAGGAATCAGCCTTGCCCTATTTAGGCGTGCATAACGCCCCAGTTCGGCTTTCCAAATACTAGGGGCTTCGCCGAAATTTAAAATTATAGACTTCTATGGCGAAGTGAGAGCTATAAAGCCGAATAGTCCGATTGCCTAGTTTTCTGCGCTAAACACCTCCTTAAAGGACCAAGAATTTGGAAAATGAGTGTTAAGGTCTTCCACGAACACCCCAGTACTAGTTACAAGGGGGCGAAAGCCGACGACTGGCCTACTTTGAGATTTTGATAAACGGCCGCAGAGAAGGTAATATTTTAAATCAAACAAAGCGTTATATAGCGTAATCAAACTCGTCCTCATATTACACAGACGACATGAGTACATTTACTCGAAAATAATGTTCTTAGGACTTTCATTCGCCACAAGCCGAGTGCCTTTCATAACGCCATTGTCATACATCTCGGGGTAGCGATGCTCCTTGCCCTTCGGGGGTCCATCCTTCACAAGCTTCTCAGCATCCAGTTTGGCCCAATGCATCTTCGCGCGGGCAAAGGCCCGTCGGGCACCCTCAATACATACGGGCTGCTGGATAACTTCTCGCCGTGGACAGGCATGCACCATCCGCTTCACCAGGCCAAAGTAGCTGCGGGGCAGGGGCTCTCCAGGCCACATCCGGACTATGAGGTCCCTTATGGTCTGTTCGGCCGCATTGTGGAGTTCGACCAGCTGCTTCAGTTGGTCACTCAGAGGCATCGGGTGTTCGGCCCCAGTATATTGGGACCAGAACAACTTCTCTATAGAGCTCCCCTCTTCAGCGCGATAGAACTCCGCGGCATCCGAAATGCTGCATGGCAGATCTATGAATGCCCCTGGAGAGCTCCGGATTCGTGTAAGTAAAAGAAATGACTCCTCCACATGCTAGCTTTGCATAAAGAATGCCTTACCCTCCGCTATCTTCTTGGCCGCCTGGATTTCATGGAGGGCCTTTTGGGCTTCGGCCTTGGCGTCAGCCGCGCTCTGGAGGGCCTTCGCAAGCTCAGACGCTTGCGTCTTATAGTCATGCTCCAGGGAGTCGAACTTCTTGCCGAGCTCCTGGAGCTCCTACTGTACCTCTCCCACCCGAGCATCTTGCTTCGCTCGCTCGGTGCGCTCCGTATCCGCCTTGGCTTCGGCCGCGGACTGCGCTTCCTTCAGGGCCGCCACTTCGGTCGCGGTCCCTATCAAAAGCCATGATGCTTTTTATTAGCATCACCAACTTTTTATCCTCTATACGACATATGGACGGGGTTTCTCTTACCTTTGTTCGCCTCGAGCTGCTTCTTCACGAGGCCGAGCTCTACTTCGGCCTGCCCCAGTTCGCGCTTGAGTCTGGCAACCTCAGCCATGCGCGCAGCGGTGGTCAGCAGCAGGGCCTATTTGATTCATACAGACAAAAACTATTAGCTTCCTGCGGTTTTTTAGTTGACCCTCCGTTTGGCTTTTCTTTCCGACCACCAACCAGAGTATCAGGGGCTACTATTTATCGGGTGATATTTCCTCACACTTTCTTTACCTCAAAGCCTGTTAGCAGGCTGGTGTAGGCTTCGGTCAATCCTCTCTTGGCGGACTGAACCTTCTCAATCACCGTACCCATAAGTGTAGGGTGTTCATCCTCGATGGAAGCGCCTCGAAGCACTTCCAACAAATTTTCCGATTCCTTCGGCTGGGCGGGGGTCATCGGCATGGCCGGCTCGCCCTCCTTCGTGAGGGACTGCTTACCGTAATCTGGAACGTTTGTAGGCTCCGGCGCAGTAACCGGCTGGGAGCCAGACTTGATGTGGCTCCCGTCAGCATAATCCATGGGGTTCTCATCCCCCATGTGTCCGGCGCCCGAGATTTTTCCTTGGGGCGTCTCCGGAACCATCGCCTCCTGCTCTGGCATCTTCCGGGACAATACCTCGGTGTCATCCACAGGTCGCGGGGAGGTTGCCGTCAGGAGTGAATTCATCTCCGACTCGTTCAGAGACTCCTCCGAAGAGGACTCCTCGAGATCGGACCCGGCCGGACTGCATAAACGTGTTCGGCGTCATTACAAACCATGAGGTCAAAGTCGCACATAAAATATTATGGAATGCGGATACTTACGACCTCGCCTGGGGTTTGCCCCTGGGCAGCCACTCCTCTTCGCTGAAAGCGGCGGTAATGGAGTGATCTGGAAAGGACGCCTTTCCCTTCTTCGGCGTCCCAGCCTCCCCCGACGGGGCGGCCTTCCTTTTCCTCTCCTCCCTAGCACGGGGAGGAGGCATCGCTTCGTGTTTTCCCCCGTCTTTGGGGGGGGGTCTTCCTCGTCGTCTTCGGATGAAGACTCTATCACGGCCTTGCGTCAGGGACCTTTTCTGGTCCCCGCGGCCACCTTCTTGGACCCTTCGGCCCTCTCAGTTGACGCGGCCTTCTTATTCCTATCCTCCCCTTCATGGGAGGAGTGTGCCTCGTCATCTTCTGGTGAGGCGTCCGGTGCGGCCTCGCGCTGGAGACCCTTCCGGGTCCCAGCGGCCTTCTTTTCAGCCTTTTTCTCCGGCACCTTGTAAGGCACCGGAACCAGCATCTCCGCTAGGAGTGCGCTTACTGGGTCCTCAGGCAAAGGAGCTGGACAGTCAATCCGCTCCGCCATCTCCACCCAATCCTGTTCGGTTAGCATAATGACCTAAGAATCCTCCCACGAATGTACCAGGAAGGAAACATCTTGTAATAACCAGAGGACTTGGACTTACCGGACTAGCGAGGCGGCTTGCGCTGAGCCCCCGGTCCTCGGAAAGGGGAGGAGGAACTTCGCCGGTCTTGAACAACACCTTTCAAATTTCTTTGTGTGTTGTGTCGAAGAGCTCTAGCAGCATCTGGTGTTCGGCCGGGTCGGACTCCCACATATCAAATGCCCATCTTTGACATGGGAGAATCCGGCGAATGAGCATGACCTGGACCACGTTGACAAGCTTGATCTTCTTGTTCCTCATACTTTTGATGCAGGGCTCGAGTCCGGTCAGCTCCGTGGGTTTGCCCCAGGCCAGGCCTTTCTTCTCCCAAGAACTAAGCCGCATGGGGATTCCGGGTCTGAATTTGGGGGCCACCACCCAGTTGGTGTCGCGCGGCTCGGTGATTTAGAACCACCCTGATTGCCACCCCTTTATGCTCTCCACGAAGGAGCCATCGAGCCATGTAACAATGGGCATTTTACCCACCATGGCACCTCCGCACTCCGCCTGTTGGCCGCTCACAATCTTCGGCTTCACGCAGAAGATTTTCCACCACAGGTCGAAGTGAGGCTTGATGCGGAGGAAGGCCTCGCACACGACGATGAACGCCGAGATGTTGAGAACGAAATTCGGGGCAGATCTTGAAAATCTAGCCTGTAGTAGTACATAAGCCCGCAGACGAACGGGTGGAGTGGAAATCCTAGTCCGCGGATGAAATGAGGGAGAAATACTACTCTCTCCCGAGACTTCGGAGTGGGGGTAATCTGTCCCTCTGTCGGAAGCCTGTGCACGATACTCTCGGCCAGGTATCCGGCCTCCCGAAGCTTGGTGATGTTCTCCTCTATGACAGAGGTGGCCATCCACTTGCCTCCCGCTTCGGGCGATCCTATGGAGAAGGTGAGAACTTGGGCGCTGGAGCTCAAGGGTCCGAGAACGGATGAGCAAGGAGGAAGAAGGCGTGGGCGAAAATGGGAGATCTCTGTCCCTTTATAAAGGCGATGTAGAATGTATGCCTCCCCGCTTGCCTCTCAAAATCTCTAATGTTTCCAAGCACCTCGATTGATGGTGCTGGTTGGGTTACCCATACCCGTATTAATGGAGATCCCGTGATAAGGGGACACGATCTCTGCTTTGACAAGACGTGCCAAGGAAACCGCCTCGCGATGTGTGCGGGAGTAGGTTGTAAAAACAGTTCGAATAAGTTACCGAGCTGTGGCGTGATGTCACACAACGAAGAATTGTTAGCAGATCAGATTCGTGGATTATTATTCTCTCAACGGTGGTATATGGAATTTATCTTGCAGAGCCGGACACAGTCCTTGTGTTCGGAATTAATTTTGGAGTCTTCGGATGTGGAACCCGCCTCGCAATGCCGAAGACAATCTACGTGCCGGAATCATCATCATTGAAGCCTGGTTCAGGGGCTACTAAGGGAGTCCTGGATAAGGGGGTCTCCGGACAGCCGGACTATATACTTTGGCCGGACTGTTGGACTATGAAGATACAAGATAGAAGACTTTGTCCCGTGTTCGGATGGGACTCTCCTTGGCGTGGAAGGCAAGCTTGGCGATTCGGATGTAGATCTCCTCCTCTGTAAACCGACTCTGTGTAACCCTAGCCCCCTCCGGTGTCTATATAAACCGGAGGGCTTAGTCTGTAGGACAGAAAAACAATCATACCATAGGCTAGCTTATAGGGTTTAGTCTCTCTGATCTCATGGTAGATCAACTCTTGTAATACTCATATCATCAAGATCAATCAAGCAGGGAGTAGGGTATTACCTCCATCGAGAGGGCCCAAACCTGGGCAAACATCGTGTCCCCAGCCTCCTATTACCATTAGTCTTAGACGCACAGTTCGGGACCCCCTACCCGAGATACGCGGGTTTTGACACCGACACCACCCCTAACAAACTGCTCCCTATATCCCAAAATAAGTGACTCAACTACTAAAGTTAGTACAAAGTTGAGACACTTATTTTTGAACGGAGGGAGTACAACCAAGCCTATTAAAGAGGATCAAAGTTGAGTCCCCATGAGAAACCACCGAAAACCTAGGATTCGAACACACCGAGCCACCTCCGGAAGGGTACGTCTCACCATAGCGATAGCCCCCTCACTTTGGGTCATGGACAACCGCTCCTGCCAAGGGAGAACAAGGTCCACGGGGACCCCTCTACAGGATAGGAGATAAACAGATGCAACCCTACCCACTCAATCGACTAGGACGTGATACTCTAGGGGGAGGCAAATCCGACGTCGTACGCCATCTGCCACCGAGAGGGACCGAGATTCCGCGGCGATGTCATCAAAATGGTGAAGGCTCCGGGCGCCACCGCCATCGGGCCCAAGACCCCGGGTGTCTCCAACGCTGACCCGTAAACCAGACACCGCATCTGTCAACAGACCGAGGGGGAGACAGTATTAAAACTTTGTTATTTTTACATAAAACCTTATGATTTTTGACATATTTGACCTAGACCGGACTCTAAACCTAGACAAAATGACTGCCAGCACTCGTTCCCCATGTCCGGCAAGCCATGGGCCATGACCGCCAGCTCCGCCTCTGCAGCCTGCAATCGGCTACTTAGCCAACGATAATGAGCCTCCCAAGCTTGGCTTCAGCAGGAGTGAAAGAATTATGGCCTTCCTGGGACCCGAGCGTCGGGAACCTCCCATGCTCTACTCTTCCTTGTGTCGCTGGTGCCAGTAGATGTGTCGGTTTTGTGGTCGTGGCGGCAGGGCACGGGCGTGGCGGAGCTGGTGACGTTGTCCTTGTCCTTGCTCTTGTCATAGACTCCATTCGCCGCCTCGTCGATCTCCTTGAAAGCGACTTCTAGCTCTGCCTGATGGTGATGGTACAGCCAATAGTCATGGCAGATTTTGTGGGCGGTATGATAGGAGTCGACCAGGTCCACATCAGGCGCGATGATTGTGCTAGAGGCGAGTTGCTCCTCCGTGCTAGAGGAGGCAAAAGGTTGTACTCCTGGTGGGCCTGCATCTGCCAGAAGGTGGCATGGCACTCAACCAACATCTTGTCATTGTAGTGAGCATGAGCCACGTCCATGGTAATGCCGGCATGGACCGGCAAGAAGGAAGGTGCAGGCACATCGTCGGCCGCGTCTTTCATTGGGAAGTCCGCCTCTAGCTACTAATCTCCGTCTTCTGCTTGGATGAGAGGCCGGCCCAAATGGCTTTGGTGCTCAAGACCGCCATGGAAGGTGTAGTGTGAAGAGAAGAAATGGGACAAAGAAGGATGAATGCAGTTATCTCCGGGGCTGGAGTTTAAATAGCCGGCAATGATCCGCTAGAGAATTCAAAAACGAATTGTGTAATTTTCTCACCACCACCTCTTCCTTGTGCTGTTGCATTAGAGCAACTCCAATGGGGTTAACCATTTCATTTGCCTGCGTCCGTTTGGGTCGGCACGGACACAAAAGGTAGCCCAACGCGCCGACCCAAACGGATGCGCGTCCGCTTTTCGTCCACGGGTGACCCATTCCCGGCCCATTTTTGAGCCGGATTTGCGTCGGCGCGGACACGCGACGGACGCGCGCACGCCTTCTCCTCTCCCCGGGCCCGCTGGTCGTTGGCACATTGGCCTCACCCTAACCCCCAGCCAACAGCAACCCCTTCCCGCCTCCTTTGTCGCCGCTGCCGCTGCCCATTTTTGCCGGCGACTCAGCCAGCTGCCATCGCCGCCTCCACATCCGCCCAGCAACACCGCCCACTCCCCCCGTGGCCCGACACCGTCGTATTGCCACTGAGGAGCAAACTGCTTCAAACCGCCACTCCCCCAACCACACAGCCGCCCGCGACCAATAAGCCACCTCGTCGCCCCGGCCAGATCCGAACGGCACGCTCATCGGACGCCGACCCACTCGTCGGACGCTGATACGTCTCCAACATATATATATAATTTTTGATTGTTCCATGCTATTATATTACCCCCTTTGGATGATTATGGGCTTTATTTTACACATTTATATCATTTTTGGGACTAACCTACTAACCGGAGGCCCAACCCGTATTGCTGTTTTTTTGCCTATTTCAGTATTTCGAAGAAAAGGAATATCAAACGGAGTCCAAACGGAATGAAACCTTCGGGAGCGTGATTTTTGGAACGAACGTGATCCGGAGAACTTGGAGTGCAAGCCAAGAAGCAGCCGAGGCGGCCACGAGATAGGAGGGCGCACCCACCCCTCCTGGGCGCGCCCTCCTGTCTCGTGGGCCCCTCGAGCGGCCACCGACGTACTTCTTCCTCATATATAAGCCTACATACCCCGAAAACATCCAGGGTGCCACCGAAGAAATATTTCCACCACCGTAACCTTCTGTATCCGCGAGATCCCATCTTGGAGCCATAGCCAACGTTCTACCGGAGGGGGAATCCACCACGGAGGGCTTCTACATCAACACCATAGCCCTTCCGATGAGTTGTGAGTAGTTTACCACAGACCTTTGGGTCCATAGTTATTAGGTAGATGGCTTATTCTCTCTTTTTGGATCTCAATACAATGTTCTCCCCCTCTCTTATGGAGATCTATTCGATGTAAACTCTTTTTGCGGTGTGTTTGTCGAGATCCGATGAATTGTGGGTTTATGATCAAGTTTATCTATGAATAATATTTGAATCTTCTCTGAATTCTTTTATGTATGATTGAGTTATCTTTGCAAGTGTTTTCGAATTATCGGTTTGGTTGGCCTACTAGATTGATCTTTCTTGCCATGGGAGAAGTGCTTAGCTTTGGGTTCAATCTTGCGGTGTCCTTACCCAGTGACAGAAAAGGTTGCAAGGCACGTATTGTATTGTTGCCATCGAGGATAAAAAGATGGGGTTTATATCATATTTCTTGAGTTTATCCCTCTACATCATGTCATCTTTCTTAATGCGTTACTCTGTTCTTATGAACTTAATACTCTAGATGCATGCTGGATAGCGGTCGATGTGTGGAGTAATAGTAGTAGATGCAGGCAGGAGTTGGTCTACTTGTCACAGACGTGATGCCTATATACATGATCATGCCTAGATAATCTCATAATTATTCTCTTTTCTATCAATTGCTCGACAGTAATTTGTTCACCCGCCGTAGTACTTATGCTATCTTGAGAGAAGCCTCTAGTGAAATCTATGGCCCCCGGGTCTATCCTTTATCATATAAGCTTTCAAACTACTTTTATTTGCATCTTTATTTTCTGCATCTATATT
>NW_025231437.1:0-11362 GCF_018294505.1 Triticum aestivum | reverse complement strand
CTTCAATTGTTTTGCCGATCTGGTTGGCCAGACATGTCTGAATCATGCGCTGATATGTTGCGCATGCGTTTTTGAGCCCGAAGGGCATCGTGTTGAAGCAGAATGGGCCGTATGGGGTGATGAATGCCGTTGCGGCTTGGTCTGACTCTGTCATCTTGATTTGGTGGTAGCCAGAGTATGCATCGAGGAAACACAATGAGTCGTCTCCTGCAGTGGCGTCGATGATTTGATCAATTCGGGGGAGGGGGAAGGGATCTTTTGGGCAGGCCTTATTTAGGTCTTTGAAATCGACGCATAGGCGCCAGGATTTGTCCTTCTTTGGTACCATCACCAGGTTTGCTAGCCAGTCCGGATGTTTTATATCTCTGATGAATCCGGCTTCTAGCAGTTTTGCTAGCTCCTCTCCCATGGCTTGTCTCTTGGGTTCGGAGAAACGCCGTAGAGTCTGCTTAACGGGCTTAAACCCTTTTAGGATGTTCAAGCTATGCTCGGCCAGCCAGCGTGGGATTCCTGGCATGTCTGAAGGGTGCCAGGCGAAAATGTCCCAATTTTCTCGCAGGAATTCTCTAAGTGCGGCGTCTACATCGGGTTTTAATTGTGCCCCGATGGAGGCCGTTTTTGTGGGGTCCGTTGGATGGACTTGGAATTTGACTATTTCGTCCGCTGGTTTAAAAGAGGTGGACTTGGATCTCTTATCTAGTATCACATCGTCCCTGTCCACCGTGGAGCGCAACACAATTAGTTCCTCGGCTGCTAGGGCTTCGGATAATGCCTCCAGGGCCAGTGCGGATGTCTTGTTTTCGGCGCGGAGGGCTGTGTCTGGATCACTAGCAAGAGTGATGATTCCGTTGGGTCCGGGCATTTTGAGCTTCATGTACCCGTAATGGGGTATGGCTTGAAAAATTGTAAATGCTTCTCGCCCTAACAGGGTGTGGTATCCACTGCTGAACGGGGCCACTTGAAATGTGACCTCCTCGGATCTGTAATTATCCGGCGTGCCGAACACCACATCCAGTGTGATTTTCCCTGAACAACACGCTTCCCGGCTTGGTATTATTCCTCTAAAGTTTGTGTTGCTTCGCTCAATGCGGCTCCAGTCTATTTCCATTTTTCGCAGGGTTTCCTCGTAGATGAGGTTAAGTCCACTACCGCCGTCCATGAGTACCTTTGTAAGTCGGAAGCCGTCCACTATCGGACTAAGGACCAATGCGGCTGGTGCTCGGGCTGTCCGGAATTTAGGTTCGTCACTGGCATTAAAGGTAATAGCCGTGTCACACCATGGGTTTATTGTAGCTACTTGGTAGACTTCGATAAGGCTGTGGAGCGTTCGTTTCCTTGCATTGTTTGACGCAAAAGTCTCGAAGACTGTCGACACCGTATTTGCGTTTCTGGGGTGGTGCTCTTCGGATTCTGGAGTTAGAAGCTCCTCGCCACTTCTGGCCACCTGCCGGAGTATCCAACATGCTCTAAGGCTGTGAGTTGGTGTGACTTCCCCTGAACTATGAATTTTACAGGGTCCATTGAGCCATCCCTCCAGTACAGTCCCATACCCTATAGAGGGTTTTTGTTTTTTGCTGTTTGGCTCAGGTGCCTAGCGATAATGCGCCCTTTTGTTTCGGACTCATATTGTATTCAGGGCCGGATTGTCCCAGAATTTAGCTTCAGTTTTCCGAATGCTTTCTGTCGCACAATACTTTCGTACTATGGATGTCAAGTCGGTGAAGCATGTAATTTCGCGGTGACTTATGGCGTTGAGGATTCCGATGTCCGTGCAGTTGTTACAGAAGAATGAAATTGCTTCTTTCTCACGGCAATCCTTTATCCTGTTCATAACCAGGAGGAATCTAGCCCAATAGTGGTGTACTGTTTCCCCGGGCTCTTGCCGTATTTGGGATAGATCCCTTATAGTTGGGTGGGCGGGTGGATTTAAATCTGGAGCCTCGCCCGATATAAGATTCAGGGGCCAAGAAATTTCCGAATTCGGAAGCTTGCTTTCTTGGACATTATTCAATGAATCAGGCCTGCTGCCTGACTTTAGGTTCAGGGCTTGGGCAACATCCTCCCCTCCGCGGGTGTCCGTCTTGGAGGGGTCGGGAATCCGGACACATATGGTCCATAGGACGGGCGAAGATTCGCTGCATTGTTCTTCCATCACTTCAACGTGGTGGGTGACCTGGGGAGAGTCGATCTCTCTCTCATCGAGTTCAAGCCCAATCTGGACGTAATCTGTAGCGACTCCCAGGGTGGCAATGCGATCCAACATCTCGTTCGGGGAAGAGAGCTCTATCGGATCTAACTGCTCGGCAAGTTCCGAGCTGATGTGGAGATTGCTTTCGATGGTTTGAGAGGTCAACGTCGGTGTGGCGGCCGAACAGGCGGTCATCAAAAAACTGCCTAGCCAGAGAGTTTGGCCGAGAGCCAAAGCTCCTTTAGCAACAGCGACGTCTTTAAAGACGGGGTGCGGCATCCTTCCTGTCGGTGATGACACAGAGGAACTCTCAATGAAATCACCAATGTCGGTGTCAAAACCGGCGGATCTCGGGTAGGGGGTCCCGAATTGTGCGTCTAGGCGGATGGTAATAGGAGACAAGGGACACGATGTTTTTACCCAGGTCCGGGCCCTCTCGATGGAGGTAAAACCGTACTCCTGCTTGATTAATATTGATGATATGGGTAGTACAAGAGTGGATCTACCACGAGATCAGAGAGGCTAAACCCTAGAAGCTAGCCTATGGTATAATTGTTGTTCGTCCTACGGGCTAAAACTCTCCAGTTTATATAGACACCGGAGAGGGCTAGGGTTACACAACGTCGGTTACAATGGGAGGAGATCTTCATATCATATCGCCAAGCTTGCCATCCACGCCAAGGAAAGTCCCATACGGACACGGGACGGAGTCTTCAATCTTGTATCTTCATAGTCCGGGAGTTCGGCCAAAGGTCATAGTCCGGCCATCCGGACACCCCCTAATCCAGGACTCCCTCACCTACGTTTTGCCGTATTGTCCAAATAAATTGGAAGTAGTACATAGCGTCAGCTTCTTATTACTATCCTCATATTTTCCATTGAATATTTATTCAATATTGCATCCGTACATTTTGGTACGGTCAGTTTTGCCAGGGGCTTCTTATCGATCCCCATAAAATGGCAAGAAAAGTCCGAACACTTTCAACAGTGCGGCACCCCGAATTTATAGCATTATATGCATCAGCTCTGAATCATGTCTTGGGTCAATAGTTGGGTTAGCCAGGCTCCCTTGTTTTGGTAAATTACGTTCCGTTATATTGGCTAAGGTAGCGCAGGGAGAACTACTGCGATTGTGTCCCGGTTCTTTCGGACGAGCACCTTAGTAGAGAAAGCCGAAAACTAACTGTCATGATGCGGCGAGAGCTGGTCGCTGTTCGCGAGGTACTAAAATCACTAAAGATTTTTTCCGCTTAAGGCGAGGAATCAGCCTTGCCCTATTTAGGCGTGCATAACGCCCCAGTTCGGCTTTCCAAATACTAGGGGCTTCGCCGAAATTTAAAATTATAGACTTCTATGGCGAAGTGAGAGCTATAAAGCCGAATAGTCCGATTGCCTAGTTTTCTGCGCTAAACACCTCCTTAAAGGACCAAGAATTTGGAAAATGAGTGTTAAGGTCTTCCACGAACACCCCAGTACTAGTTACAAGGGGGCGAAAGCCGACGACTGGCCTACTTTGAGATTTTGATAAACGGCCGCAGAGAAGGTAATATTTTAAATCAAACAAAGCGTTATATAGCGTAATCAAACTCGTCCTCATATTACACAGACGACATGAGTACATTTACTCGAAAATAATGTTCTTAGGACTTTCATTCGCCACAAGCCGAGTGCCTTTCATAACGCCATTGTCATACATCTCGGGGTAGCGATGCTCCTTGCCCTTCGGGGGTCCATCCTTCACAAGCTTCTCAGCATCCAGTTTGGCCCAATGCATCTTCGCGCGGGCAAAGGCCCGTCGGGCACCCTCAATACATACGGGCTGCTGGATAACTTCTCGCCGTGGACAGGCATGCACCATCCGCTTCACCAGGCCAAAGTAGCTGCGGGGCAGGGGCTCTCCAGGCCACATCCGGACTATGAGGTCCCTTATGGTCTGTTCGGCCGCATTGTGGAGTTCGACCAGCTGCTTCAGTTGGTCACTCAGAGGCATCGGGTGTTCGGCCCCAGTATATTGGGACCAGAACAACTTCTCTATAGAGCTCCCCTCTTCAGCGCGATAGAACTCCGCGGCATCCGAAATGCTGCATGGCAGATCTATGAATGCCCCTGGAGAGCTCCGGATTCGTGTAAGTAAAAGAAATGACTCCTCCACATGCTAGCTTTGCATAAAGAATGCCTTACCCTCCGCTATCTTCTTGGCCGCCTGGATTTCATGGAGGGCCTTTTGGGCTTCGGCCTTGGCGTCAGCCGCGCTCTGGAGGGCCTTCGCAAGCTCAGACGCTTGCGTCTTATAGTCATGCTCCAGGGAGTCGAACTTCTTGCCGAGCTCCTGGAGCTCCTACTGTACCTCTCCCACCCGAGCATCTTGCTTCGCTCGCTCGGTGCGCTCCGTATCCGCCTTGGCTTCGGCCGCGGACTGCGCTTCCTTCAGGGCCGCCACTTCGGTCGCGGTCCCTATCAAAAGCCATGATGCTTTTTATTAGCATCACCAACTTTTTATCCTCTATACGACATATGGACGGGGTTTCTCTTACCTTTGTTCGCCTCGAGCTGCTTCTTCACGAGGCCGAGCTCTACTTCGGCCTGCCCCAGTTCGCGCTTGAGTCTGGCAACCTCAGCCATGCGCGCAGCGGTGGTCAGCAGCAGGGCCTATTTGATTCATACAGACAAAAACTATTAGCTTCCTGCGGTTTTTTAGTTGACCCTCCGTTTGGCTTTTCTTTCCGACCACCAACCAGAGTATCAGGGGCTACTATTTATCGGGTGATATTTCCTCACACTTTCTTTACCTCAAAGCCTGTTAGCAGGCTGGTGTAGGCTTCGGTCAATCCTCTCTTGGCGGACTGAACCTTCTCAATCACCGTACCCATAAGTGTAGGGTGTTCATCCTCGATGGAAGCGCCTCGAAGCACTTCCAACAAATTTTCCGATTCCTTCGGCTGGGCGGGGGTCATCGGCATGGCCGGCTCGCCCTCCTTCGTGAGGGACTGCTTACCGTAATCTGGAACGTTTGTAGGCTCCGGCGCAGTAACCGGCTGGGAGCCAGACTTGATGTGGCTCCCGTCAGCATAATCCATGGGGTTCTCATCCCCCATGTGTCCGGCGCCCGAGATTTTTCCTTGGGGCGTCTCCGGAACCATCGCCTCCTGCTCTGGCATCTTCCGGGACAATACCTCGGTGTCATCCACAGGTCGCGGGGAGGTTGCCGTCAGGAGTGAATTCATCTCCGACTCGTTCAGAGACTCCTCCGAAGAGGACTCCTCGAGATCGGACCCGGCCGGACTGCATAAACGTGTTCGGCGTCATTACAAACCATGAGGTCAAAGTCGCACATAAAATATTATGGAATGCGGATACTTACGACCTCGCCTGGGGTTTGCCCCTGGGCAGCCACTCCTCTTCGCTGAAAGCGGCGGTAATGGAGTGATCTGGAAAGGACGCCTTTCCCTTCTTCGGCGTCCCAGCCTCCCCCGACGGGGCGGCCTTCCTTTTCCTCTCCTCCCTAGCACGGGGAGGAGGCATCGCTTCGTGTTTTCCCCCGTCTTTGGGGGGGGGTCTTCCTCGTCGTCTTCGGATGAAGACTCTATCACGGCCTTGCGTCAGGGACCTTTTCTGGTCCCCGCGGCCACCTTCTTGGACCCTTCGGCCCTCTCAGTTGACGCGGCCTTCTTATTCCTATCCTCCCCTTCATGGGAGGAGTGTGCCTCGTCATCTTCTGGTGAGGCGTCCGGTGCGGCCTCGCGCTGGAGACCCTTCCGGGTCCCAGCGGCCTTCTTTTCAGCCTTTTTCTCCGGCACCTTGTAAGGCACCGGAACCAGCATCTCCGCTAGGAGTGCGCTTACTGGGTCCTCAGGCAAAGGAGCTGGACAGTCAATCCGCTCCGCCATCTCCACCCAATCCTGTTCGGTTAGCATAATGACCTAAGAATCCTCCCACGAATGTACCAGGAAGGAAACATCTTGTAATAACCAGAGGACTTGGACTTACCGGACTAGCGAGGCGGCTTGCGCTGAGCCCCCGGTCCTCGGAAAGGGGAGGAGGAACTTCGCCGGTCTTGAACAACACCTTTCAAATTTCTTTGTGTGTTGTGTCGAAGAGCTCTAGCAGCATCTGGTGTTCGGCCGGGTCGGACTCCCACATATCAAATGCCCATCTTTGACACGGGAGAATCCGGCGAATGAGCATGACCTGGACCATGTTGACAAGCTTGATCTTCTTGTTCCTCATACTTTTGATGCAGGGCTCGAGTCCGGTCAGCTCCGTGGGTTTGCCCCAGGCCAGGCCTTTCTTCTCCCAAGAACTAAGCCGCATGGGGATTCCGGGTCTGAATTTGGGGGCCACCACCCAGTTGGTGTCGCGCGGCTCGGTGATTTAGAACCACCCTGATTGCCACCCCTTTATGCTCTCCACGAAGGAGCCATCGAGCCATGTAACAATGGGCATTTTACCCACCATGGCACCTCCGCACTCCGCCTGTTGGCCGCTCACAATCTTCGGCTTCACGCAGAAGATTTTCCACCACAGGTCGAAGTGAGGCTTGATGCGGAGGAAGGCCTCGCACACGACGATGAACGCCGAGATGTTGAGAACGAAATTCGGGGCAGATCTTGAAAATCTAGCCTGTAGTAGTACATAAGCCCGCAGACGAACGGGTGGAGTGGAAATCCTAGTCCGCGGATGAAATGAGGGAGAAATACTACTCTCTCCCGAGACTTCGGAGTGGGGGTAATCTGTCCCTCTGTCGGAAGCCTGTGCACGATACTCTCGGCCAGGTATCCGGCCTCCCGAAGCTTGGTGATGTTCTCCTCTATGACAGAGGTGGCCATCCACTTGCCTCCCGCTTCGGGCGATCCTATGGAGAAGGTGAGAACTTGGGCGCTGGAGCTCAAGGGTCCGAGAACGGATGAGCAAGGAGGAAGAAGGCGTGGGCGAAAATGGGAGATCTCTGTCCCTTTATAAAGGCGATGTAGAATGTATGCCTCCCCGCTTGCCTCTCAAAATCTCTAATGTTTCCAAGCACCTCGATTGATGGTGCTGGTTGGGTTACCCATACCCGTATTAATGGAGATCCCGTGATAAGGGGACACGATCTCTGCTTTGACAAGACGTGCCAAGGAAACCGCCTCGCGATGTGTGCGGGAGTAGGTTGTAAAAACAGTTCGAATAAGTTACCGAGCTGTGGCGTGATGTCACACAACGAAGAATTGTTAGCAGATCAGATTCGTGGATTATTATTCTCTCAACGGTGGTATATGGAATTTATCTTGCAGAGCCGGACACAGTCCTTGTGTTCGGAATTAATTTTGGAGTCTTCGGATGTGGAACCCGCCTCGCAATGCCGAAGACAATCTACGTGCCGGAATCATCATCATTGAAGCCTGGTTCAGGGGCTACTAAGGGAGTCCTGGATAAGGGGGTCTCCGGACAGCCGGACTATATACTTTGGCCGGACTGTTGGACTATGAAGATACAAGATAGAAGACTTTGTCCCGTGTTCGGATGGGACTCTCCTTGGCGTGGAAGGCAAGCTTGGCGATTCGGATGTAGATCTCCTCCTCTGTAAACCGACTCTGTGTAACCCTAGCCCCCTCCGGTGTCTATATAAACCGGAGGGCTTAGTCTGTAGGACAGAAAAACAATCATACCATAGGCTAGCTTATAGGGTTTAGTCTCTCTGATCTCATGGTAGATCAACTCTTGTAATACTCATATCATCAAGATCAATCAAGCAGGGAGTAGGGTATTACCTCCATCGAGAGGGCCCAAACCTGGGCAAACATCGTGTCCCCAGCCTCCTATTACCATTAGTCTTAGACGCACAGTTCGGGACCCCCTACCCGAGATACGCGGGTTTTGACACCGACACCACCCCTAACAAACTGCTCCCTATATCCCAAAATAAGTGACTCAACTACTAAAGTTAGTACAAAGTTGAGACACTTATTTTTGAACGGAGGGAGTACAACCAAGCCTATTAAAGAGGATCAAAGTTGAGTCCCCATGAGAAACCACCGAAAACCTAGGATTCGAACACACCGAGCCACCTCCGGAAGGGTACGTCTCACCATAGCGATAGCCCCCTCACTTTGGGTCATGGACAACCGCTCCTGCCAAGGGAGAACAAGGTCCACGGGGACCCCTCTACAGGATAGGAGATAAACAGATGCAACCCTACCCACTCAATCGACTAGGACGTGATACTCTAGGGGGAGGCAAATCCGACGTCGTACGCCATCTGCCACCGAGAGGGACCGAGATTCCGCGGCGATGTCATCAAAATGGTGAAGGCTCCGGGCGCCACCGCCATCGGGCCCAAGACCCCGGGTGTCTCCAACGCTGACCCGTAAACCAGACACCGCATCTGTCAACAGACCGAGGGGGAGACAGTATTAAAACTTTGTTATTTTTACATAAAACCTTATGATTTTTGACATATTTGACCTAGACCGGACTCTAAACCTAGACAAAATGACTGCCAGCACTCGTTCCCCATGTCCGGCAAGCCATGGGCCATGACCGCCAGCTCCGCCTCTGCAGCCTGCAATCGGCTACTTAGCCAACGATAATGAGCCTCCCAAGCTTGGCTTCAGCAGGAGTGAAAGAATTATGGCCTTCCTGGGACCCGAGCGTCGGGAACCTCCCATGCTCTACTCTTCCTTGTGTCGCTGGTGCCAGTAGATGTGTCGGTTTTGTGGTCGTGGCGGCAGGGCACGGGCGTGGCGGAGCTGGTGACGTTGTCCTTGTCCTTGCTCTTGTCATAGACTCCATTCGCCGCCTCGTCGATCTCCTTGAAAGCGACTTCTAGCTCTGCCTGATGGTGATGGTACAGCCAATAGTCATGGCAGATTTTGTGGGCGGTATGATAGGAGTCGACCAGGTCCACATCAGGCGCGATGATTGTGCTAGAGGCGAGTTGCTCCTCCGTGCTAGAGGAGGCAAAAGGTTGTACTCCTGGTGGGCCTGCATCTGCCAGAAGGTGGCATGGCACTCAACCAACATCTTGTCATTGTAGTGAGCATGAGCCACGTCCATGGTAATGCCGGCATGGACCGGCAAGAAGGAAGGTGCAGGCACATCGTCGGCCGCGTCTTTCATTGGGAAGTCCGCCTCTAGCTACTAATCTCCGTCTTCTGCTTGGATGAGAGGCCGGCCCAAATGGCTTTGGTGCTCAAGACCGCCATGGAAGGTGTAGTGTGAAGAGAAGAAATGGGACAAAGAAGGATGAATGCAGTTATCTCCGGGGCTGGAGTTTAAATAGCCGGCAATGATCCGCTAGAGAATTCAAAAACGAATTGTGTAATTTTCTCACCACCACCTCTTCCTTGTGCTGTTGCATTAGAGCAACTCCAATGGGGTTAACCATTTCATTTGCCTGCGTCCGTTTGGGTCGGCACGGACACAAAAGGTAGCCCAACGCGCCGACCCAAACGGATGCGCGTCCGCTTTTCGTCCACGGGTGACCCATTCCCGGCCCATTTTTGAGCCGGATTTGCGTCGGCGCGGACACGCGACGGACGCGCGCACGCCTTCTCCTCTCCCCGGGCCCGCTGGTCGTTGGCACATTGGCCTCACCCTAACCCCCAGCCAACAGCAACCCCTTCCCGCCTCCTTTGTCGCCGCTGCCGCTGCCCATTTTTGCCGGCGACTCAGCCAGCTGCCATCGCCGCCTCCACATCCGCCCAGCAACACCGCCCACTCCCCCCGTGGCCCGACACCGTCGTATTGCCACTGAGGAGCAAACTGCTTCAAACCGCCACTCCCCCAACCACACAGCCGCCCGCGACCAATAAGCCACCTCGTCGCCCCGGCCAGATCCGAACGGCACGCTCATCGGACGCCGACCCACTCGTCGGACGCTGATACGTCTCCAACATATATATATAATTTTTGATTGTTCCATGCTATTATATTACCCCCTTTGGATGATTATGGGCTTTATTTTACACATTTATATCATTTTTGGGACTAACCTACTAACCGGAGGCCCAACCCGTATTGCTGTTTTTTTGCCTATTTCAGTATTTCGAAGAAAAGGAATATCAAACGGAGTCCAAACGGAATGAAACCTTCGGGAGCGTGATTTTTGGAACGAACGTGATCCGGAGAACTTGGAGTGCAAGCCAAGAAGCAGCCGAGGCGGCCACGAGATAGGAGGGCGCACCCACCCCTCCTGGGCGCGCCCTCCTGTCTCGTGGGCCCCTCGAGCGGCCACCGACGTACTTCTTCCTCATATATAAGCCTACATACCCCGAAAACATCCAGGGTGCCACCGAAGAAATATTTCCACCACCGTAACCTTCTGTATCCGCGAGATCCCATCTTGGAGCCATAGCCAACGTTCTACCGGAGGGGGAATCCACCACGGAGGGCTTCTACATCAACACCATAGCCCTTCCGATGAGTTGTGAGTAGTTTACCACAGACCTTTGGGTCCATAGTTATTAGGTAGATGGCTTATTCTCTCTTTTTGGATCTCAATACAATGTTCTCCCCCTCTCTTATGGAGATCTATTCGATGTAAACTCTTTTTGCGGTGTGTTTGTCGAGATCCGATGAATTGTGGGTTTATGATCAAGTTTATCTATGAATAATATTTGAATCTTCTCTGAATTCTTTTATGTATGATTGAGTTATCTTTGCAAGTGTTTTCGAATTATCGGTTTGGTTGGCCTACTAGATTGATCTTTCTTGCCATGGGAGAAGTGCTTAGCTTTGGGTTCAATCTTGCGGTGTCCTTACCCAGTGACAGAAAAGGTTGCAAGGCACGTATTGTATTGTTGCCATCGAGGATAAAAAGATGGGGTTTATATCATATTTCTTGAGTTTATCCCTCTACATCATGTCATCTTTCTTAATGCGTTACTCTGTTCTTATGAACTTAATACTCTAGATGCATGCTGGATAGCGGTCGATGTGTGGAGTAATAGTAGTAGATGCAGGCAGGAGTTGGTCTACTTGTCACAGACGTGATGCCTATATACATGATCATGCCTAGATAATCTCATAATTATTCTCTTTTCTATCAATTGCTCGACAGTAATTTGTTCACCCGCCGTAGTACTTATGCTATCTTGAGAGAAGCCTCTAGTGAAATCTATGGCCCCCGGGTCTATCCTTTATCATATAAGCTTTCAAACTACTTTTATTTGCATCTTTATTTTCTGCATCTATATT
>NW_025231436.1:10476-11370 GCF_018294505.1 Triticum aestivum | reverse complement strand
TTACTTGAACTCCAGACTTTTTTTGCGTTCCGTATGCACCATTCAAAGTGACTTCGTCAATTTTCAACACTTTCTGACATCATTTGCTATTTTTCAGTCATTTACCGATTTGTTTAGAGAGCTAAATGACCGTGAAATTGAAAATCACTACAAAATGAACCCTGAAAATGTTGAAACTTGGCATGGTATCATCATTTCACCCACATAGCATGTGCAAAAGAGTAGAGAGGGTTACGGCAAAAACTGGACGCACTTCGTGTACAAACTGGACAATCTATTTCGGAGTATCAGGGTTTCGGACGAGAACTCATCTGTTACACTGGCACTTCATTTTTTCAAACTTATTACAACTCCAGACTTTTTTGCGTTCCTTACACACCATTCAAACCGACGTCATCAATTTTCAAAACTTTCTGACATCATTTGCTATTTTTTAGTCATTTACCAATTTGTTTAGAGAGCTAAATGGCCGTGAAATTGAAAATCACTACAAAATGAAGTCTGAAAATGTCGAAACTTGGCATGGTATCATCATTTCACCCACATAGCATCTGCAAAAGAGTAGAGAGGGTTACGGCAAAAACTGGACGCACTTCGTGTACAATCTGGACAATCTCTTTCGGAGTATCAGGGTTTCGGACGAGAACTCATCTGTTACACTGGCACTTCATTTTTTAAACTTATTACAACTCTAGACTTTTTTTGTGTTCCGTACGCACCATTCAAAGCGACGTCATCAATTTTCAACACTTTCTGACATCATTTGCTATTTTCAGTCATTTACTGATTTGTTTAGAGAGCCAAATGGCCGTGAAATTGAAAATCACTACAAAATGAACTCTGAAAATGTCGAACTTGGAATGGTATCATCATTTCATCCACATAGCATGTGCA
>NW_025231436.1:1120-1805 GCF_018294505.1 Triticum aestivum | reverse complement strand
CGTCATCAATTTTCAACACTTTCTGACATCATTTGCTATTTTTCAGTCATTGACCGATTTGTTTAGAGAGCTAAATGGCCGTGAAATTGAAAATCACTACAAAATGTACTCTGAAAATGTCGAAACTTGGCATGGTATCATCATTTCACCCACATAGCATGTGCAAAAGAGTAGAGAGGGTTACGGCAAAAACTGGACGCACTTCGTGTACAATCTGGACAATCTCTTTCGGAGTATTAGGGTTTCGGACAAGAACTCATCTGTTACACTGGCACTTCATTTTTTCAAACTTATTACAACTCCAGACTTTTTTTGCGTTCCGTACGCACCATTCAAAGCGACCTCATCAATTTTCAACACTTTCTGACATCATTTGCTATTTTTCAGTCATTTACCGATTTGTTTAGAGAGCTAAATGACCGTGAAATTGAAAATCACTACAAAATGAACTCTGAAAATGTCGAAACTTGGAATGGTATCATCATTTCATCCACATAGCATGTGCAAAAGAGTAGAAATGGTTACGGAAAAAATTGGACGCACTTCGTGTACAAACTGGACAATCTCTTTCGGAGTATCAGGGTTTCGGACGAGAACTCATCTGTTACACTGGCACTTCATTTTTTTAACCTTATTACAACTCTAGACTTTTTGTGCGTTCCGTACGCACCATTCAAAGCGACGT
>NW_025231436.1:778-1064 GCF_018294505.1 Triticum aestivum | reverse complement strand
ACGTCATCAATTTTCAAAACTTTCTGACATCATTTGCTATTTTTTAGTCATTTACCGATTTGTTTAGAGAGCTAAATGGCCGTGAAATTGAAAATCACTACAAAATGAAGTCTGAAAATGTCGAAACTTGGCATGGTATCATCATTTCACCCACATAGCATGTGCAAAAGAGTAGAGAGGGTTACGGCAAAAACTGGACGCACTTCGTGTACAATCTGGACAATCTCTTTCGGAGTATCAGGGTTTCGGACGAGAACTCATCTGTTACACTGGCACTTCATTTTTT
>NW_025231436.1:0-768 GCF_018294505.1 Triticum aestivum | reverse complement strand
TTGAAAATCACTACAAAATGAACTCTGAAAATGTCGAAACTTGGAATGGTATCATCATTTCATCCACATAGCATGTGCAAAAGACTAGAGAGGGTTACGGCAAAAACTGGACGCACTTCGTGTACAAACTGGACAATCTCTTTCGGAGTATTAGGGTTTTGGACGAGAACTCATCGGTTATACTGGCACTTCATTTTTTTAAGATTATTACAACTCTAGACTTTTTTAGCGTTCCGTACGCACCATTCCAAGCGACGTCATCAATTTTCAACACTTTCTGACATCATTTGCTATTTTTCAGTCATTTACCGATTTGTTTAGAGAGCTAAATGACCGTGAAATTGAAAATCACTACAAAATGAACTCTGAAAATATCGAACTTGGAATGGTGTCATCATTTCATCCACATAGCATTTGCAAAAGAGTAGAGAGGGTTACGGCGAAAACTGGACGCACTTCGTGTACAAACTGGACAATCTCTTTCGGAGTATCAGGGTTTCGGACGAGAACTCATCTGTTACACTGGCACTTCATTTTTTTAACCTTATTACAACTCTAGACTTTTTGTGCGTTCCGTACGCACCATTCAAAGCGACGTCATCAATTTTCAACACTTTCTGACATCATTTGCTATTTTTCAGTCATTTACCGATTTGTTTAGAGAGCTAAATGACCGTGAAATTGAAAATCACTACAAAATGAACTCTGAAAATGTCGAAACTTGGAATGGTATCATCATTTCATCCACATAGCATGTGCAAAAGAGTA
>NW_025231435.1:9800-11370 GCF_018294505.1 Triticum aestivum | reverse complement strand
TGTCACTTGACCCAATTAAAATACACCAAGTGCGTGTGTAGCCGTGATGGTCTCTTCTCGGCGGAATCCGGGAAGTGAACACGGTCTGTGTTATGTTTGACGTAAGTAAGTGTTCAGGACCTCTTCTTGGTCATTGCTAGATGGCGTCCGTTCCTTTGCTTCTCTTCTCGCTCTCATTTGCGTAAGTTAGCCACCATATATGTTTTGCCGCTGCAGCTCCACCTCTTTGCACCTCTTGGCCTACAAGCTTAAATAGTCTTGATCTCGCGGGTGTGAGATTGCTGAGTCCCCGTGACTCACAGATACTTCCAACACCAGTTGCAGGTGCCGACGATGCCAGTGCAGACGATGGCGTCGATCTCAAGTGGGAGTTCGACGAGGAACGTGGTCGTTACTATGTGTCTTTTCCTGATGATCAGTAGTGGAGCCCAGTTGGGACGATCGGGGATCTAGCATTTGGGGTTGTCTTATTTTCATCTCGATTTTGACCGTAGTCGGTCTATATGTTTGTATTTTGGATGATGTATGATGATATTTATGTATTGTGTGAAGTGGCGATTGTAAGCCAACTCTTTATCCCAATCTTGTTCATTACATGGGATTGTGTGAAGATGACCCTTCTTGCGACAAAACCACTATGCGGTTATGCCTCTAAGTCGTGCCTCGACACGTGGGAGATATAGCCGCATCGTGGGCGTGACAAGTTGGTATCAGAGCCATCCCCGACTTAGGAGCCCCCTGCTTGATCGAATCGCTGACGTTGTTGAGTCTAGAACAAAAATGTTTTGAGTCTTAGGATTATATATATCGGAGAGTAGGATTCTTTTTACTCCTCAGTCCCTTCGTCGCTCTGGTGAGGTCTCCTGACGTAGAAGTTTTGACTACTCTCTCCTCAAATTTCACTAAAAATTTTTTTTTTAGGATCACGCGGGTATCTTGGAATTGTTCCGATCGATTTGTGATGAGAACATTGTTCTTGGTGCCTCCTGTCATTTAGGGGTTGTGGCAGTGTCCCGGGGAGTTGAGCTCCGAGGTGTTGTCGTCACAATTTTATCGTTGCAGTTCTGGAATACCTGAGTTTCGCCGACATCGAAATCTCTTTTATGCAGTTGTTGGTGAGATCACCTCGACGCCACCCAGTACTGGGGCGGGAGTTCGGGAGTATTGCCATAACTTGTATAACGGATGTTTTTCGAAGGTTGAGGTAAACGATTTCCGAAGGTTTCTTGGTTATGTGTTGACGGATGGATACAGCTGGATCTAGGGATTGTTAGTTTGGGTGATATATATTTGTGTCCCCTGTATCCCCTACACCAGATTGCATAACCGGAAAGTTTCGGGAGTTTATAAGTGGGAATTCAAGTAGCCTTAGGATTTCTTTCCGACAGACGCATGATATGAGATTGGGGTTCGACGTCTAGTGGTCCGCCTGTATACGGTTGATTTTACAGTGGTCTCGTTGTGTCTTAAAGAGTCCATGGCTTTGCCGACTCGGGGACGCTTCGTATGTCATGTGCACAGCCTTGTACATGATGGTGCTGTACGATTGAGCCCGTGTGGGCCCCACCAC
>NW_025231435.1:0-1772 GCF_018294505.1 Triticum aestivum | reverse complement strand
TTCCCGCCGGCGGCCCGAGCTCCTCGAGACCCGATCGGATCTGGTAAGGGCGCCCTCCCGTTGACTTTTCTCGTCTCAAAATTCTCATAAGTCCTCATTTATTCTCAGCAAGTGCCTATGTTCCCGATGCCGTAACTTCTTGCATGTAGCTCCGATTCGCGCGTATAATATGTCAAATTGTTCGCCTCATGATGCTCTTCATTTTGTTCAGTTGCATCATTTTCATTAGAGGTCATCTTGATGCCCAAATCTTCGTTGGAAGAGGGCTAGTTGCTGTTAATCTCTGGTTCTTATCAGAAATTGGAGATTTGTCATTTTTGTATCATTTATTCTGTGCATCTTTTGAGCATGAGCTCTACATGTGTTTTGAAGTATGCCATGCCATCTTTCCATTGGTATAGTCCATGTATTTTTGTGATCTTTGTGGTGACTAGCACAAGCATGCAAAGTAGGCCCCGTAATATTTCTGATTTCAGGGACTTGGTGATTTCTTTTAAGTCCTTGTCTGCTGTAATTTTGTCGCCATGTAAACTTGATGCTAGAGAGACATCCATGCATATTTTGGAGATGTTCAGTAAGGATGTTTTGTAGCTATAGTTGTAATTGATCCATGCCTGCAATTGTTTGCAATTTTAGAGTACCATAGCATGACTCAATCTTGCTCTACTTTTGCTATAAAATATTTCTGGCAGATTCTTAACATGATTTTCAATCTTGCCAAGCTTATTGTGGTTGATCCATATATGCTATGCAATTGTTCTTACCATGGATAGCTTCATAAACATGCCATATTGCTGTAGGTATGCTTGGTTTTTCATGCATTTCTCTGTAGTGAGTGCATCAAGCTCACAAAGAGGCCTACATATTAACATTTCTGCCATGCTCTGTTTTTCTGCTAAGTCTGAAACCTGATAACGAAACTTGCTATGTTTACATGCTTGCCATCATATCTTCTGGTCCTTTTTGGCTTATGGTCAGTAAGGGACTTTTGTAATGTGCATTTAGTAGAACACTACCATGCCTTGTTTTGCTATGTTAAGTTCCTGTAGCATGTTGATTTCGTGCTCTGAACATTGCTACCTGATGCTGTTTTCTGCCATGTCCAGTTTTCCACAAAGTCTGTGAACCTGTAATCTTTTGCACTTTTGCCATGCTTGTTTGAGCTTGATATGTTATGAACTAGCAGTAGCTCAGTGTTCATCTTTTGTCAAGCATCTCCTGTAGATTACTGCCATATGCTTTGTTGCTATGTTGGGATGCTGTAGCATTGCTACTTGTTGCATTTTAAGTGCTATCTTGCTGTTTATCGCAGATTATTGTCATTCTTGTTTTGCTTACCATTTGCAAACCGTGCATCCGATTCCGGTGATCTTTATATCGATTTCGACCGAAATCATCTCATCTTTCCAGTGGCATGCTTGGTTTGTCAAGTTACTGCCATGTTCATCATCTTCCTTCCGGAGCACGCATATGCATCGCATATCATAACTTGCATATCATACATGTCTTGCATCATGTTGCTTGCGCATTTCTCGTTGTTGATTGTGGTTCCGTTTATTTGTGCTCTTGTCTTGGGTAGAGCCGGGAGACGAGTTCGTGAACGAGGAACCTGTCGAGTACGCTTACGAGGATCAAGCTTTCGACAACTCTGAGAACCTTGCAGGCAAGATGACCACCCCTCGAAATCACTTCTATCTTTGCTATGCTAGTTGTTCGCTCTATTGCCATGCTCCGCTACCTATCTCTTGCTATATCATGTCTCCTATTTCAGC
>NW_025231434.1:0-11373 GCF_018294505.1 Triticum aestivum | reverse complement strand
GGGATGACGCGACAGTGGAGTCACATACGGAGAGGAGTGGGAAACTTGACTGGTTCGTGTGCGGGGTGGGCCTACATTCGACAGAGAATAACAGGAGGTGCGAAGGAGTGGAGGGATGGCCTGGCCATCGGTGGGGTAGCGTTTCACTGCGTGGCGCGCAAAATAGCATCGCTGGACGCTAGAGGCTGGAGCAGGCAGTCCCTGCAACGCTGGGGAAGAAGATGAGAGATTGAAGAAGAATGTCAGCTGTTGGATGTGAATCCAACGCCTTGCTTAGGCTTGGACCTTTGTATTTTCATTTTTTACGAAATTGGTTAGGCTTCGACCCACTGGCCCACATGTCAGCCAATCAATTTGTTTTTTAGTCCATTTGGTGGGCTGGGTGAAACAATGATGTAGCGCCTATGGAGCCCATATATATATATTATTGTAGAATATAAAGCCCTTTTGCATTTTTCTCGAATTCCGTGGACTTGCTGGGCTGGGTGAAAATATCATGTTGGGCTGGACGAAGAAATGTTATAAAAACATAAACACATGATTACACGTCTATTACTGCATTGGTTCATAAAATATTTGCAAGCTTATGTACGCAATCACCAGGAGTTAACTGGCGAAGTTCTATATAAACATTTTTTAAGAACTTTTGATTTATGAAATAAAATATCATTTCAATTTGATGAGTTAACAAGATGTGGGCTGTTATTATTTTTTAGGCTAGACCTAGGACAGTTGAGTTGGTTATAGGGAAAAGTACTTGGAGAAAAGTTAGATTACATCAAAAAAGAAAGTGGGAGAAAATTCAGATATAGGAATAACGAAAACAAAAAATAAAGGAAGTGGGAAGGTCTACAAAATGGTTGGACGAACAATAGGCTTAACAGAACCTTATGTTGTTTGTATTTTATATATATGTAATAAAATAAGATATAAATATAAATATATATACTATTATAGAAGGGAAAACATAGATTCAGTTTTGCATTCTTATAGAAAAATAGAACTGAGCTATGCGTCGTCTTGAAAAAACAAACATAACTTGGGCTCCTGATGTTATGGACAAGCTAGGCTGGGAGGCCCATGGGACACTTGATACCTGCTGGATCCAAAAAAAGTTGAAACATGTCATGGGCTGCCATGTTAAACAACAAAACCTAGGCCATGGACCTAGTGGGCCCAGGACTGTTAGCCTCTCGACGAACAGTCGTCTCTCGATTCCTCTTGTTTTGCTGACCATATTGGGAATGACAGACGGCGGTGCCGTGGCAAGAGTAGCAAGGCATAGTATGACGTCGAGACCTCAGACCGAATGAACCGGAGCGGGGGAAGATGCAGGCGGAGGGGAGTACAAGGGTTGACTTGTTCAGGTGCAGGGTGGGCCGGTCGAGCTGCCACCATTAGACAATGTGTTGGAGTAGAGGGATGGCCTAGCCAACGCCATATTCTATGATGGGTCACTGGGGCATGTGCAGCAGCGCCGCCAGCTGCTGTATAGGAAGAGGATGAAAGATTTAACAAAATAAAGAAATACAAATGGATGGGTGGTTGGTCCCAGATTCTGTGTACGAGACCTGCTGGCTCCACCTGAGAAGGGGGATATGTTGGGGGGAAGGAGATTCAAAGCACGGCAGCCAAGTGAACTAGTTACATACATAAGAAAATAGCCACTAGAAAAAAAGCAAACAGGTTAATGGGGTCTTAGGCCAAATATTTCGAACAAAACAAATAATTACAACACATAGCCTAATGCATGAAACACTCAGATGATAAAGGTGCTTAAATCGATAAAGTACATCATCTAGACCTTCCTAGCACGCTTGATCATGACGCTGCGGCTGTCCGTGTACTCGTATGTTATAGGAAGAAGACACACCCTCATTTCCAAGATCCGCATGTACATGTCATAGCATGCATATGCGTCATAATCCTTGGTACCATTGTCCTCTTTTATGTTGGCGTAGCAGGGGTCGATGATGCTCTCGGCAAGGACAACCACAGAGTCCTTCTCCTGCCATTACCGATGATCTTGTATTGCTTTTGGATGTCGATAAGATTGTAGCACTAGATGGCCAAATCGTCACGTTCTTCCTTCTCTCCAGTGTAGCGAAGGTACAGTCGGCGCTGCCGATGAAACGGGTGAATGCTCCAGAACCACTAATGGCCCTACAATACTGGTAGACGAGAACTTCAGCCCGCATGCATACCTGGGCGACAGCGATGCGCTGGTCCCTGTCAGGAGAAAAATGGATGGGCAGAAGTTCTAGTCCTGCGACCTTGTGGTTTCTTGTCCTGTAGGTACTACTTTAACTCGTCGAGGCAGAGCTTCACCAAGACCGGATCATTGGTGTACATAACATTCAACGTGCAGCCGTGGGACTGAACAGAGACCTCAAAGGTGAACTCCTTGCTGAAATCCATATCCAGCAGGCTCACCCCTCGGATCGCCATTGGAGTCTCTTCAAGTGAACTCAAAGGTGAACTCCTTGCCGAAGTCTATATCTAGCAGTTCTTGTTTCAGCTCTTCAAGAACTAGATTCAACAGTAAACTGAGTGTGTACAGGCGACAACAATTACTACCCCTCCCTCACCCGCTGCATGCCCAGCAGAACATGCACCCTTGGCGCATTCAAACGCCTCCATTAAGAAACCTATTCCGGCCACACGTCGGTTCACGAGCGGAACTGTATTGGAACTATAATAACAAGTGTTAGTGGTCACTTTACTTAAATTTAATTACCTTTAATTAAAATTCATTCTTAAAACAAGCAATGCATTGGCTGGTTCTATCAGTGCCACATGATCAACATGCAGAACAATTAGAATTATTATTCTCAGGACGCACACGATCACCACATTTGCCGCACTTTCACACAGACAATACTACCAAGTTTGAACAGTTTGTTATGGTTGTTGTCCTCTACATCATCACGCCATGTTTCCCAGCTTGCAAGATTCAGAACCAATAAATAAGATTCAAATAATAAGCACATCAAAGATGGCTACACATCTCATTTATTCCCAACTTGCAAGATTCAGAACCAACAAACAAGATTCAAACAATAAGTACAAGAAAGATGCCTACACATCTCATTGATTCCCAGCTTGCAAGATTCTGAACCAACCAATTAGAGACTTTTGATAAAGTGAGTATCGGGATTAAATTCATCTTGGCTAACTGTGTCATATGCTACGTCTTGAGCTTGCGTTGGTTTTCCTTGAAGAGGAAAGGGTGATGCAGCACAGTAGCGGAAGTACTTGCCTCAGTTTTTGAGAACCAAGGTATCAATCCAGTAGGAGGCTCCTCACAAGTCCCACACACCTACACAAACAAACAAAGAACTCACAACCAACGCAATAAAGGGGTTGTCAATCCCTTCACGGCCACTTGCAAAAGTGAGATCTGATAGAGATAATATGATAAGATAAATATATTTTTGGTATTTTATGATATAGATTGGAAAAGTAACGATGCAAATAAAAGTAGATTGAAAGCTTATATGATAAGAGATACACCCCGGGGCCATAGATTTCACTTGTGGCTCCTCTCAAGATAGCATAAGTATTACGGTGGGTGAACAAATTACTGTCGAGCAATTGATAGAAAAGCGAATATTTATGAGATTATCTAGGCATGATCATGTATATAGGCATCACGTCCGTGACAAGTAGACCGACTCCTGCCTGCATCTACTACTATTACTCCACACATCGACCGCTATCCAGCATGCATCTAGAGTATTAAGTTCATGAAGAACAGAGTAACGCATTAAGAAAGATGACATGATGTAGAGGGATAAACTCATGCAATATGATATAAACCCCATCTTGTTATCCTCGACGGCAACAATACAATACGTGCCTTGCTACCCCTGCTGTCACTGGGAAAGGACACCGCAATATTGAACCCAAAGCTAAGCACTTCTCCCATGGCAAGAAAGATCCATCTAGTAGGCTAAACCAAACAGATAATTTGAAGAGACTTGCAAAGATAACTTAATCACACATAAAAGAATTCAGAGGAGATTGAAATATTTCTTAGAGATAAAATTGATCATAAACCCACAATTCATCGGATCTCAACAAACACACCGCAAAGAGAGTTACATCGAATAGATCTCCAAGAAGATCAAGGAGAACATGGTATTGAGATTCAAAGAGAGAGAAGAAGCCATCTAGCTAATAACTATGGACCCAAAGGTTTGTGGTAAAGTACTCACAACTCATCGGAGAGGCTATAGTGTTGATGTAGAAGCCCTCCATGGTCGATTCCTCCTCCGGCGGAGCGCCGCCGAAGGCTCCAAGATGGGATCTCGCGGATACAAAAGGTTACGGTGGTGGAAATAGCTTTTCGTGGTTGCCCCTCATGTTTTCGGGGTACATAGGTATATATAGGAGAAAGAAGTACGTCGGTGGACGCCCAAGGGGCCCACAAGATAGGGGCGCGCCCAGTAGGAGGGGGCTCCCTGCACCCTCGTGGCCACCTCGGAAGCTTCTTGACTTGCACTCCAAGTCCTCTGGATCACGTTCGTTCCAAAAATCACGCTCCCGAAGGTTTCATTCCGTTTGGACTCCGTTCGATATTCCTTTTCTTCGAAACACTGAAATAGGCAAAAAAAACAGCAATACGGGCTGGGCCTCCGGTTAGTAGGTTAGTCCCAAAAATGATATAAAAGTGTAAAGTGAACCCCATAAACATCCAAAACAGGTAATATAATAGCATGGAACAATAAAAAATTATAGATATGTTGGAGACATATGAAGCATCCCCAAGCTTAATTCATGCTCGTCCTCGAGTAGGTAAATGATAAAAACAGAATTTTTGATGTGGAATGCTACCTAGCATATTTCTCAATGTATTTCTCTTAATTGTGGTATGAATGTTCAGATCCAAATGATTCAAAATAAAAGTTCATATTGACATAAGAAATAGTAATACTTCAAGCATACTAATAAAGCAATCATGTCTTCTCAAAATAACATGGCTAAAGAAAGTTATCCCTACAAAATCATATAGTCTGGCTGCTGCTCTATCTTCATCACACAAAGTATTTAATCATGCACAACCCCGATGACAAGCCAAGCAATTGTTTCATACCTTGGTAATCTCAAACTTTTTCAATTTTCACGCAATACATGAGCGCGAGCCATGGACATAGCACTATATGTGGAATAGAATGGTGGTTGTGGAGAAAAAAAAAGGAGAAGATAGTCTCACATCAACTAGGCGTATCAACGGGCTATGGAGATGCCCATTAATAGATATCAATGTGAGTGAGTAGGGATTGCCATGCAACGGATGCACTAGAGCTATAAATGTATGAAAGCTCAACAAAAGAAACTAAGTGGGTGTGCATCCAACTTGCTTGCTCATGAAGACCTAGGGCATTTTGAGGAAGCCCATCATTGGAATATACAAGCCAAGTTCTATAATGAAAAATTCCCACTAGTATATGAAAGTGACAACATAAGAGACTCTCTATCATGAAGACCATGGTGCTATTTTGATGCACAAGTGTGGAAAAAGAGATAGTAGCATTGTCCCTTCTCTATTTTTCTCTCATTTTTTCTTTTATCTTTTCTTTTTCTCATTTTTTTCTTTTTGGTGAGCTTCTTTGGCCTCTTTTTTTTCATGGGCTTCTTTGGCCTCTTTTGTTTTTATAAAGGCCGAAGTCTCATCCTGACTTGTGGGGAATCATAGTCTCCATCATCCTTTCCTCACTGGGACAATGCTCTAATAATGAAGATCATCATACTTTTTATTTACATCTCAAGATTACAACTCGATACTTAGAACAAGATATGACTCTATATAGATGCCTCCGGCGGTGTACCGGGATATGCAATGAATCAAGATTGACATGTATGAAAATTATGAGGTGGCTTTGCCACAAATACGATGTCAACTACATGATCATGCAAAGAGCAATATGACAATGATGATGTGTGTCATAATAAATGGAGCGGTGGAAAGTTGCATGGCAATATATCTCGGAATGGCTATGGAAATGCCATAGTAGGTAGGTATGGTGGCTGTTTTGAGGAAGGTATATGGTGGGTGTATGGTACCGGCGAAAGTTGCACGGCAGAAGAGAGGATAGCAATGGTGGAAGGGTGAGAGTGCTTATAATCCATGGACTCAACATTAGTCATGAAGAACTCATATACTTATTGCAAAAATCTACAAGTAATCAAAAACAAAGTACTACGTGCATGCTCCTAGGGGGATAGATTGGTAGGAAAAGAACATCGCTCGTCCCCGACCGCCGCTCATAAGGATGACAATCAATAAATAAAATTGTGCTCCAACTTCGTCACTAAGCGGTTCACCATATGTGCATGCTATGGGAATCACAAACTTCAACACAAGTATTCTTTAAATTCACAATTACCCAACTAGCATGACTCTAATATCACCACCTCTATATCTCAAAACAATTATCAAGTATCAAATTGATCATAGCATCTAATTCACTTTCTATGATAGTTTTTATTATACCCAACTTGGATGCCCACCATTCTAATACCAATTCTATAACCATAGAAAATACCATGCTGTTCTAAAAGACTCTCAAAATAATATAAGTGAAGCAAGAGAGACTAAAATTTCTACAAAATTAAGCCACCGCCGTGCTCTAAAAGATATAAGTGAAGCACTAGAGAAAAAAATTATCTAGCTCAAAAGATATAAGTGAAGCACATAGAGTATTCTAATAAAGTTTAAATCAAGTATTTCTCTCCCAATAGGTGTGTAAAGAAAGGATGATTGTGGTAAACTAAAAATCAAAGACTAATATCATACACGACGCTCCAAGAAAAACACATATCATGTGGCGAATAAAAATATAGCTCCAAGTAAAGTTACCAATGAACGAAGATGAAAGAGGGGATGCCTTCCCGGGGCATCCCCAAGCTTAGGATTTTGGCTATTCTTGAATATCTTGGGGTGCCATGGGCATCCCCAAGCTTAGGCTCTTGCCACTCCTTATTCCATAGTCCATCAAATCTTTACCCAAAACTTGAAAACTTCACAACACAAAACTCAACAGGAAATTTCATAAGAGAAAAACCACCACATAAAGTACTGTAATGAACTCATTATTTTGATATATTGGTGTTAAACCTACTATATTCCAAGTTCTCTATGGTTCATACCATTACATACTAGCCATAGATGCATCAAAGTAAGCAAACAACACACGAAAGGCAGAATCTGTCAAAAATATAACAGTCTGTAGCAATCTGTAACTTTCGAATACTTATGGAACACTAAAACTCTTACAAAAATAGGAAGTCTTAGGAAATTTGTATATTGATCTACAGTAAAAAGAATCAATGCAAAAACACGTTTTTGTGATTTATTGAATGTTTTCTCGTGAGCGCCAAGTTTCTATTTTTCAGCAGAATCAAATTAACTATCACCATAGGTTATCCTATAGGTTCTACTTGGCACAAACACTAAATAAAACATGAAAGCACATCTAAACAGAAAGTAAATGCAAAATTTATTACTAAAGAAGAACAAAAACAAAAAACACAAATAAAATTGGGTTGCTTCCCAACTAGCGCTATAGTTCAATGCCCCTAGCTAGGCATAAAAGCGAGGATAGATCTAAGTAGTGCCATCTTTGACACTTGATTCATAAGTATCTCGCATGATAGATTCATAAGGTAATTTAATTTTCTTTCTTGGAAAGTGCTCCATGCCTTTCCTTAATGGAAATTGGAATCTAATATTCCATTCCTTCATATCAATAATCGCGCCAATCGTTCTAAGGAAAGGTCTACCAAGAATAATAGGACAAGCAAGATTACAATCTATATCAAGAACGATAAAATCTACGGGAACCAAATTTCTATTTGAAACAATGAGAACATCATTGATCCTTCCCATTGTCTTTTTCATGGTGGAATCCGCAAGGTGCAAATTTAAAGAGCAATCATCAAGATCATGGAAACCTAGAATATCACATAAAGTTTTCGGAATCGTCGAAACACTAGCACCCAAATCACATAAAGCATAACACTCATAATCTTTAATTTTAATCTTTATAGTAGGTTCCCACTCATCATTAAGTTTTCTAGGTATAGAAACTTCCAAATTAAGTTTTTCATCAAAAGATTGCATCAAGGCATCAACAATATGTTTGGTAAAAGCTTTATTTTGACTATAAGCATGAGGAGAATTCACAATGGATTGAAACAAGGAAATACAACCTTCTAAAGAACAATTATCATAATCAAATTCCTTGAAATCCAAGATAGTGGGTTCAATATTTTTTAAAGTCTTGACCTCTCCAATCCCACTTTTACCAAATTTAGCATCCAGATCTAAAAACTCTGAATTATTGGGACGCCTTTTAACTAAAGTTGACTCATCTCCAATCCCATCATTATTAAGATTCATATTGCAAAACAAAGATCTAATACGGGACACATAGATAATTTTAAGATCTTCATCATTATTTTCATGGAAACTAGAAGAACACGCATTTATAAAGCAATCTTTCTTAGCACGCAATCTAGCAATTCTTCCTTTGCACTCGTTAATGGAACTTCTCATTTCTTTGAGAGACTCATTGATACCACGCTTAGGAGGAGTAGATCTAAGTTTCAAATAATCAACATGAAGCGAGAGTCTATCAACGTTCCTAGTCAAATCTGTTGGGGAACGTAGCAGAAATTCAAAATTTTCCTATGAATCACCAAGATCTATCTATGGAGAAACCAACAACAAGGGGAAGGAGAGTGCATCTACATACCCTTGTAGATCGCTAAGCGGAAGCGTTCAAGAGAATGGGGTTGAAGGAGTCGTACTCGTCGTGATCCAAATCACCGGAGATCCTAGTGCCGAACGGATGGCACCTCTGCGTTCAACACACGTACAGCCCGGTGACGTCTCCCATGCCTTGATCCAGCAAGGTGAGAGGGAGAGGTTGAGGAAGACTCCATCCAGCAGCAGCACAACGACGTGGTGGTGATGGAGGAGCGTGGTAGTCCAGCAGGGCTTCGCCAAGCACCGCGAGATATGAGGAGAAAGAGAGGTAGGGCTGCGCCAACAGGAGAAGAAACTCATGTGTTGGGCTGCTCCTATGCCTCCACTATATATAGGGGGAGAAGGGGCTGCGCCCCCACCTAGGTTTCCACCCCTAGGGGGCGGCGGCCAGCCGTAGATCCCATCTAGGGGGGCGGCCAACGGATGGAGAGGGGGAAACTTGCCCCCCAAGCAAGGTGGGGCGCCCCCTCCCCAAACCCTAGGCGCCTTGGGCCCTTGTGGGGGGGCGCACCAGCCCACCTGGGGCTGGTCCCCCCCCACACTTGGCCCATGCAGACCTCCGGGGCCGGTGGCCCCACTTGGTGGACCCCGGGACCCTCCCGGTGGTCCCAGTATGTTACCGATAAAACCCAAAACTTTTCCGGTGACCAAAACAAGACTTCCCATATATAAATCTTTACCTCCGGACTATTCCGGAACTCCTCGTGACATTCGGGATCTCAGCCGGGACTCCGAACAACATTCGGTAACCACATACAAACTTCCTTTATAACCCTAGCATCATCGAACTTTAAGTGTGTAGACCCTACGGGTTCGGGAACCATGCAGACATGACCGAGACGTTCTCCGGTCAATAACCAACAGCGGGATCTGGATACCCATGTTGGCTCCCACATGTTCCACGATGATCTCATCGGATGAACCACGATGTCAAGGATTCAATCAATCCCATATACAATTCCCTTTGTCTAGCGGTATTGTACTTGCCCGAGATTCGATCGTCGGTATCCTGATACCTTGTTCAATCTCGTTACCGGCAAGTCTCTTTACTCGTTCCGTAATACATCATCCCATGATCAACCCCTTGGTCACATTGTGCACATTATGATGATGTCCTACCGAGTGGGCCCAGAGATACCTCTCCGTTAACCGAAGTGACAAATCCCAGTCTCGATTCGTGCCAACCCAACAGACACTTTCGGAGATACCTGTAGTGCACCTTTATAGCCACCCAGTTACGTTGTGACGTTTGGTACACCCAAAGCATTCCTATGGTATCCGGGAGTTGCACAATCTCATGGTCTGAGGAGATGATACTTGACATTAGAAAAGCTTTAGCATATGAACTACGATCTTTGTGATAGGCTTAGGTTTGGGTCTTGTCCATCACATCATTCTCCTAATGATGTGATCCCGTTATCAATGACATCCAATGTCCATGGCCAAGAAACCGTAACCATCTATTGATCAACGAGCTAGTCAAGTAGAGGCTTACTAGGGACATGGTGTTGTCTATGTATCCACACATGTATCTGAGTTTCCTGTCAATACAATTATAGCATGGATAATAAACGATTATCATGAACAAGGAAATATAATAATAACTAATTTATTATTGCCTCTAGGGCATATTTCCAACAGTCTCCCACTTGCACTAGAGTCAATAATCTTGTTCACATCGCCATGTGATTAACACTCACACATCACATCGCCATGTGACTAACATCCAAAGAGTTTACTAGTGTCATTAAACTAGTTCATATCATCATGTGATTAAGACTCAATGAGTTCTGGGGTTTGATCATGTTTTGCTTGTGAGAGAGGTTTTAGTCAACGGGTCTGCAACATTCAGATCCGTATGTACTTCGCAAATCTCTAGGTCATATTGTAAATGCTGCTTCCATGCTCCACTTGGAGCTATTCCAAATGGTTGCTCCACTATACGTATCTGGTTTTCTACTGAAAGTCATTCGGATAGGTCTTAAAGCTTGCATCGACGTAACCCTTTACGCCGAACTCTTTATCACCTCCATAATTGAGAAACCTGTCCTTATTTACTCCAAGGACAATTTTGACCACCGTCCAATGATCCGTTCCTGGATCATTCTTGTACCCCTTGACTGACTCATGGCAAGGCACACTTCCGGTGCGGCACACAGCATAGCATACTATAGAGCCTATGTCTGAAGCATAGGGACGACCTTCGTCCTTTCTCTCTCTTCTGCCGTGGTCGAGCTTTAACTCTTAACTTCATACCTTACTACTCAGGCAAGAACTCCTTCTTTGACTGATCCATCTTGAACACCTTCAAGATCATGCCAAGGTATGTGCTCATTTGAAAGTACCATTTAGCGTTTCTGATCTATCCTCATAGATCTTGATGCTCAATGTTCAAGTAGCTTAATCCAGGTTTTCTATTGAAAAACACTTTTCAAATAACCCTATATGCTTTACAGAAAACTCTACATCATTTCTGATCATCAACATGTCAACAACATATACTCATCAGAAATTCTATAGTGCTCCCACTCACTTCTTTGGAAATACAAGTTTCTCATAAACTTTGTATAACCCCAAAATCTTTGATCATCTCATCAAAT
>NW_025231433.1:6607-11374 GCF_018294505.1 Triticum aestivum | reverse complement strand
TATATATAGGGGTATAGATATAGATATGTCATGCGAAAGCCGCCCATCATCTCCAATTAGAATAGTATGTCCATGCACGGATGCGACGTGGCCAAATGATGTCTGCCATCGGTATCTCAAATTCAAATTAGTTTGACCTTGTTTAATGCGTATACATTACAACATGCTCGTTTCCAAACCAAACAGCGCAGATCTCCGTTACATTATTCATGCATGCATGGGTTTCAAACATCAGAGATCTCTTATTCAAATATTTGAATTCAACTTTTACATTGATTATGACCTCACCTTGTCTTTTACACCCACACAGTCGTCTTCTCTTTATAATTGTACCACTAACTTTCTCTCGTGCATGCATGCACACACACTACCAGTCGGCATTATCCATCGCACACATGCAATCTTTTTCTTCAGGTCGGTCTCTCATGAAGGCACACACCCACACACATCCCCCTCTCCATCATATCGGCCATTCTTTATCTCTCACGCGTGCATGCGCAACAATCAATGTTCCTCTATGTATGTGTGTATATAGCTAGGTATTTCATAGTTTTCCACACAAACCGATCAATCGATATATCCAGTGAGGTCTCACCCTCTTTCCCACATCCACATCGATCAATCTATACCTCTATATATAGGATTAACATATATAGCTAATACACCCACATTAATTCCAACGTCCCCCTCTCATCATCCATGCCTTCCGCTTCATCTCTCAGACGCGTGCACAATGGCGAAGACAGGGGCAGTAAGGGCCCTGCCCCCCTAACATCACTATATATCAAGGCTAATATGAATGTGATCATTAGACAATTGCTGCTAAAAATGGTTTAAGTTCATGAATTGACCCTCCTCGTAAAGGATTAGCAATGCTTGGCCCCCTAGCTCATTTATTTTTCATGGCTCCGCCACTGCGCAACAACGCACGTTCTCGCCCCCTCTCTCTAAATATTGATCTCGCAGTTGTGCATTCCTTCATAGCCTCCCTCCACTCGGCCCCTCGCACCATCTTCTAGCCCCCTACCGGATTTTGCCACATGTACAATCTAGCAGGCTCCATGGTTGAACTTAAGCAGAATGCACAAACCTCAAAACAACAGTGGTTCTCTTTTGTTCTAGAATCTTCCGTATCATAACTGCCCAAACTTTTTTTCTAGTTGAATTGCCATTATTTGTTTTTACTTTATGCTTTACAATGCACAATTCCATGAATCATAAAATAGATTACGGGCTTCTTTGATTCAAAGGATTCTCAAAGGAATTTTGGAGGATTCTAATCATTAGGAATTTTTCCTATCTTGGTTGTTTGATTCGTAGGATTGTAAACCATAGGAATTTTTCCATATGATTCATTTGCACTAGATTTCATAGGAAACATCCCATCCACTCAAACCTCTTTGAAAGAATTCTATGTTTTTTCTATCCACAATCAAACACTCGTACAATCCTGTAGGATTCAAGACGACATTCCACTATAATCCCATGTTTTTCCTATTCCCGCGTCCTTAGCTTTTTTATAAAAACTAATTGATTTTGAATGAGATGAACTATAAGAATTAAATGAAGGGCTACATCAGGCATATATGACTCAGAGCTTACATGCTATAGTGTGGTATTTATTAATAATTTGGTTGCAAAATCTGATGCGCGCAATGCACGTGTACCTTACTAGTACTTCGAGTATGTGCAAAACACGTAAATTAGAATTCCAATGGGACGCTACACAGTGTCTCTCTTACAGTTCATGAAGCCACTGGCACATGTGGAGGCATTGTTGCGACCTCCTTGCGTGGATTGATCACAGTGACGTGCTGCTGGTTCCAGAAGAATGTAGTCGTCCTCCCTGATCCATACTAGCGGTACATGCACGAAGCGAAGATGTGCACGCATGCCACACACGCACTCATTCCCTCACACGCGCACGTGAGTACACGGGCGGGCGCAATTTTCCCTCCTTTCCGGTTTATAGGGCTTATCTCAAGATTTTAGCTTTTCCATTTTATAAGGCTCAATTTGGTTGTTTCCAATCACATGTTCAGATTCCAAGGTGCATTAAATCATTGCATGCAAGTATTAAGAGAAAATTGACCAATGCAAGTAATTTATGCGTGCATGCATTGCAATTAATGCATTGGTAAACATACTTTTTTGAGGAAAACAAGAGCATTAATTGGGTGCTTTTGCAAACTTCAAAAGGTATTCCACCACTCACCATCTACCTTTGTTGGTGAGATTTTTGAATTAAGCCTTATAAACCAGAAATGAGGCAAGATCCACCCTATGTGATAATTTGACGCGTGTAAAGTCGTTCACTTCATTGATAGTCAATTAATACAGCGCATGCAAATTGAGTGGACGTGAGGGCGGAAGAAAGACATTATTACTCCACTGCGCGCATGCGAGTAGTTAAATCATGGGTTCGTAGTAGTACTTTCATTGGTCTCCTTCGTATTTTGTGCCAATTTTTGACAGTAACATAATATTTACGCATTTGAGCAGTGTAGTACTTGAAATTTATGTTCCGCTAAACTCATCGGGAGCCGTTTCGGGCCTCGAAACCAAAACCATCAATTAATCTTTACCTTGTTCCCATCACATTCGAAAGCCTGCTCACACCTACTAGTACGTACCAAACCTAAACGTGTTCCCACTATGCAAGTATTAGTACTAGTGCTAGTACTTATGTTATAAAAAGGGGAACTACCTAACCGAAAATTACTCTACCTTTCCTCCTCATAAGTGCTTCTTCTTCGTCCGTCGTTGCCATGGCCGGTGAGCAGAGCTCTAGGTCGAGAACTACTCGTAACAAGGGAGCGGCAACCAAGGCTGCGGAAAAAAAGAGAGGGCTCACCGCCAAGCAGAGACCTCGAAAGATCTCTCACACGCAGGCGATGGCTCCCAGGAGCGCCCTAGCCATGGAGGCGAACATGCCGAGCCGGCGGCGCTGGAGTCGTTATCCCTCGACGGCATGCCCGATCAGCTCAATAAGCACCTCAATAAGCAGAAGGAGTTCATCCAAGGCTTGATGGAGTTGCTGAAGGAGAGCCTCGACGACATGCCCGCTGAGCTCAATAAGGAGGGGGAGTTGACCGCCGGCTTGGTGATGCTACTAAAGAAGAGCATTGCCTCGGAGAAGAAGGCGACCGGTGAAATCCTGCGACTTTAGGAGGACAAGGTGAAGCTCTGTCACGAGATCGACCTGTTAAAGGAGAAGAACGCCAGCTGGAAGAAGCTGCATGAGAATAGTAGTTCCTCGATGAAGATGCTGCAGGCCCTCGTCATGGAACAGAAGGAGGAGTTGGCGAAGCTCCGCATCGAGCACCCGACTGCTATCAAGGTACGTAATGCGGCCGTGGAACAGATGATGAAGGCTCGCATCGAGAAATCCCGCGTCATGGACAGAATGAAGAAGATGGCGGAGGAGACGCCCAAGGAGATGGAGGTCATGGAGGCGATGAAGAAGTAGTTACGACTCCACGGCGAATTAGATCATTTGGGGTGATAATCTTCCTTCTTCTTTTGCTCCTGTGTTTCATCTTTTGCTTCGGGTGTTTCGCCTCACGTGTCACGTTCTCTGCGAGGCATGAATAGAACAATGCTTTTTTTGAGGGAATGAATAGAACAATGCTAACAATGAGATGACTAGCAAATTAGATCATTTTTTATCGCCATATGGCACTGTTCTATCGTGTTTCGTGCTCCTCCATCGCAGTACTACTCCAGTGGAAAACTTGAGTATACCGCACAGTTCTTTGCTCCTCCTCAGGTCGTTGGCGCATTTATACGAGCAGTCAAATCACAACGCCCCACCTTCCAGCAGTAATGAGCTGTCAAATCACAAAGGCCCTCGCCTCTCGTGAAATCGACCAAGCTAAACTGCCCCGCCCTCTAGCCTTTAAAAAAATATATACTCTTGTACAGTAGTAGTATCGATGGATTGCGCCATGGAGCAAAACTTGATTTTTTTAAAAAAGGTGATACATATAGAGAGCGCTCGTCGCCAAATTATGCATATAGTACTATTAAAAAGGCTAGTCACAATAATGGTGTCCAGCACAACCCACCCCTCAAATAAAACTAAGCATCCTGGAATTCTTTGACAAAACTAAGCACCCTGAAATTCTTTGACAACTAAACTGCTGGCTATATGATGTTGGCCATATATATTGTACGTATATAATGTGAAGAAATGAGTGGTGGTACTATACCAACTAAAAGATGAAATGTAAGAAATACTAGTATGTACGTACTGAAGAGTTAAAGTAACGAGAAGAAACATAACATAGTTCTGCTGGGGGCTCAGCACAACACACCCCTCAAATTAAATTAAGCACACCTAAAATTAAACTTTGCAACTATTCTGGTAGACACTGCATTAGAACCACCATGAGCAACGACACTGCCAGCTTACTCGGAGTCCTCGTCCACATCCTCGACTTCGTCCTTGTCCCACTTCCTCTTGGCCGATACTTCTTTGCTTGAACCGCACACTTGGCTCTTGCTCTTCATCCAACCCTTGTAGATATTGAAACAAAGGTAGCCATCCATTGCAGCGTAGTGGATGTGGTCTATATCTAGTACATTCCGCTGCCATGCATAACGATGAAACGTGTATGGAGGTTTCTCCAGTTTACCGTACGAAGGATGAACCATGGCTCCTGCCAGGGTCAGCATTGAAGGCCGATGAGAGGACACCAACCGATTCTTCTGGAGGTCGAAGGTGTTGCCTACAATGAGGCCTATCCGACCCAGGACTTCTTTGTC
>NW_025231433.1:0-1517 GCF_018294505.1 Triticum aestivum | reverse complement strand
GAATGGAACACGCGTCATATTGCGTTTGCACACACATGTGGGACCGCAATTGAGAACCGACCATAGGCACACTCCCAGGCCTCACAAGTCGGTTGACTTAATAGAAGAGGGAGACGAGCGATAGTACTAGAGAAGTGTTGTACTACGTTGGTGCCTGGACGATCCCTGCAAGACACGGAAGATCAGTTCGTCCATGCATGTGACCAGACTCCAGCAGACACGCCTGGATTGGCTATCGTCTACATATCGTGCAGGCTGTGTTGTACATGGCTGTAGTTGTGGTGAGAAATCTAAAAAAAGGTTTCTTGTCATCTTGCAAAATTAGGTGTCATGTGCTTCGGATCACTGCGAGGGTTAAACAGCGACAACTGAGTTGGGCTAGTCATTGGGGGCACATGCACGAAGACTACTCGGCTGCCATCTAGGTCAAGCCGGCTATGTTAATTAGGACATCTATTAACGGACCCCTTTTCTACGAGTTTATCTTTAATTTGAGCTTTGTTCCTCGTCTAGTTTGTCCGTCGGGATTCATGTTGTCTCCTTTGGGCAGTGAGGTCATGATTTCTTGTCACGTGGCATTTTTTCGTGTTATATGTTATAATCCGGCGCTTTAGATCAAAATGACGAGAACTGCGCCTCCGGGCCACGTGCATGAAGACTTCTCGACAGTCATTGACGAGGTCAAGCTGGCTCCGGTAGACAAAAGAAAACTAGTTCTACTCCACTATATAGGCAGGAGCCTCCGCGCTTGCTTGCTAGTGTTGCTCTCTTCTAACTGTCTCGGCCTCTCCAAATCTAAACACGATAATGGTGGCCACACACTCTCTCTCTCTCTCTCTGCTCACCTCTGGTCACAGATCCAGCCAGATCCTCTCTGCCGGGGAAGGTGAGAAGGTGCAACATTCACGCGGTCTTCCTCGGCGACGGCTCTTACCCACTGCCGGCGCGTCCCGATCAGCATGCCTTGCCGTTCTCTCCCAAGCACCGCTGGCAAGGGAGGGCCTCCGACCCCTTCTGCCTTGTTGCCGTAGCGTGGGCAGATCCGGGCTCCCACCGCCCACCTAGCGACATCCTGATGACCATCAGGTATAACTTCCTTCGAAACCGGCCTTGCTCTACTTCCCGAGCTCCTGACGTTGCTGCATTTGTATCTTTTACTATTTCTTAGGCCCCCTCGTAGATAGGATCGATCGGCTATTCGGAAACCACCTAATATTTTTACGTTTAAGAGGTAAAACTAGTTCATGCACTCGAATCTAGTACTACTTGGTTCAAACAAGGAAGAAAGGGGGTGGGGGTGGGGGAGGATTTGTTACTTGAATCTAGGACTTGGTCGAAAGAGGAAATAATGGGGGCGAAAAGTAGTAGAGACGGGCTATCCAACTGGTCTCTAGGTCTAATAGGGAAATAAAGGGAAACGCGGTACAAACTCAATATAAACCCGATCTATTGGTTGAAAAAGGAAAGAAAGTGGGGACTGGGAGACAAGTCAACAGAGTAAGTCCAGCACTAGATTT
>NW_025231432.1:0-11374 GCF_018294505.1 Triticum aestivum | reverse complement strand
GAGACTGAAGTCTCTCTGCAAAAACATAAAATAGGCAAACGTGAGTACAAATGTACCCAGCAAGACTTACATCAGAACTATCTACATATGCATCATTATCAACAAAGGGATGGTGGGGTTTAACTGCAGCAAGCCAGCTTTGACTCGGTGGCTATCCTGAACTACGACTGCGAGTAACTTTTTTGAGGTGGCGCACACGAGTCCACATATTCACCATATCAATACACCACTATGGATCCGCTCCCGTCTCCCTACGAGAACGCCATCCATAGCACTCACGCTTATCTTGCGTATTTTAGAGTATCCACTTTCACTTGTCTATGAACTGATATAAGCAACCCAGAAGTCCTTTTCCGCGGACACGGCTATTCGAATAGATTAGGTTAACCCTGCAGGGGTGTACTTCTTCACACACGCTCTCACCACTTACCGCCGTTTACACGACATGTACTCGGCAACCTTCAAGCGGAAGCCCAACGTGGGTGTGGGCCACGACCTACCTAATCACCTAAGTCTCTAGTCCAGGTTTATCGCCTATTCGGGTTCCATCCATGAGGAGATCCGGCCGGAGTTTCGCTCACAGCCCCAAACGATGTGAACAGGGTTCCCGAGACACCAAACGGGCGCCCGGTACACCGTGCCACGTGCCTACCGCATCACAGCCCACCCCTACGGTCAGCGCTACCCACGGCCTCCAGCATACTACAAACACAAGAAACTACTTGCAACTCCTGGACAGAGGACAAGGGTGATCAAGAAGCCGAGAGGGTCCATTGGTTTCGGGCCCAATGCGTGGTAGTAGCTGAATCATGGATCACAAACACAGAACTCGGTTCCTGAGGACGGCTGCAATGAGACAACCCACCATGTACTCCTACATGGCCTCTCACCGCTACCTTTACCAAATCGTGTTCACACGCTTAGCTCACACACCGTAGGACATGTTCACACACCTCTGATTCATCCCCGATGAATCAGACCCGACTCAACTCTAAGCAGTAGCAGGCATGACAAACAAGCATGAATGAGTAGGCACAACAGGGCTCAAACAACTCCTACTCATGCTAGTGGGTTTCATCTATTTACTGTGGAATGACAGGTCATGCAGAGGATAAAGGGGTTCAGCTACCGCAGCAAGTAACAGATGAATCGGTGTTGTCCTAATGCAGTAAAAGAGAGCAGGAGCGAGAGAGTAGGATTGTATCGGAATGAACAAGGGGGTTTTGCTTGCCTGGCACTTCTGAAGATAGCATTGAGTCTTCATCAGTGTCAACGATCACATCGTCGATACAACGTCTACCGAGGGGGAACAACACCGGCAAACACAGAAGAAACACAATCAATGCAATGCACAATATGATGCATGCTATGACATGGCAATATGAATGTGTTTTGGGCTAATGCACCTAAAACCAGATTAAATGAAGTTGGTTTGAATCCAAGATTCAAATTCAAACTCCATATGGGGTTATTTAAATGTCATTCACTTCATTTGTCCTAAACAGTAGTGATAAGTTGTTCTAACATGCATGAAAATGGTACAGATGGATTCCTTGAATTTTTCTGATAATTTTTCATATATAATTTATTTAATTTGGAGTTACGGTTAATTTTCTATGATTTTTAGAAGTTTTAGGCATTTTCTGGAATTTCCTGAATATAATTAAATCCAGAAAATACTTTATGACATCAGCAGTGCGTCATGCTTGCATCAGCAAGTCAACAGGGCTGCCCCGGGTCAAACCTGACGTGTGGGGTCCACACTTCAGTGACACAGGGACTAATCCCGCGTTGACCCGGGCTGGTTAGCTTTGACTAAGCCCTGGGGCCCACTTGTCAGCGTTAGTAGGTGGGGGGGTTAGTGACTAATTAACTAAGCCACGTCAGCCTGCCGGAGTTCTGGCCGGCGGCGACCATTAGCGCGGCGGCGAGAGTGGTTTTGGCCACTCCGGCGACCAAATGGGCCGCGGAGGGCATCTAGGAGGAGCTGGGGACGAGCCGAAGCTCCTGGTGGAGTCAGTTGCGCTCGGGGCGGCCGGAATCGGTGCCGACGGCGAGCGAGGCGGCGGCCGGAGCTCGGGTGTGCTCGGGTTCGGCGTTACACGGCACGGCGAGGTCAGCTGAGGGTCTCTACGGATTACTGGGGTCGTCAGGAGCACTCGAAGGCAACGAGCGCAGGTGGAGGACCCCGGGAGCACGAGGCTCACCGGCCATGGCGGACGGCGGCTTCGGGTGCTTGTGGGGCGGCGGCTACAGGGTGCGCGAGAGAGAGAGAGGTGAGGGGAAACGATGGCAAGCTCACAGGGATGCAGCAGGGTGGCTCAGTGGGCTCGGAGACGCACCGGAGCCGACGAATTTGACGAAGATGGCCGGCGGGTCCGAGGTAGAAGACGACGGCGATGGCGGCGATGCAGGGCTTCCGGAGGGCTGTGGAACGGTGGGGAGGAAGAGGGGGTCGAGGCGGAGCTCCTGGGTGCATCGGCGAGGCTAGGGGTGGCCGGTGGCCATGGGTACGGCGACGATGACGGCGAGCTCCGCTCGGTGGTGTGCGCGGGAGGGAAGCAGAGGAGGGAACGGGGTCCAGGGGAAGAGAGGGGAGGTGCAGGGGGCGAGGGGGAGTGCGTGGCGCCCTCGGGTGCCTCCAGCGGCGAGCAGGTAAGCAGGAGGTGGCCGGAGCGTGCGCGCGCGCGTCGGGCACACGCCCTCCTGCCTACTGGCAGGAGGTTGAAGACGGTGGCGACCGGGGTGGGCTGGGCCGCACAGTGCTGGACCAGCACAGGAGCTGGGCCGGCTCTGGTGGGCTGCACGGGTGAGGCCAGGTAAGTACTGTTCCTTTTAATTTTTCTGTTCTGTTTCCCTTTTTATTTTATTTTGCCACTGTTTTCAAATTCAAAATAATTTCATACAGTGCCAAAACATTCTGAAATATTTTATGTTACCTCTCTGGACTATTCCAAAAGTACATAAAACATTTCAAAGCATTTGAAAATATATTCATTGTATATTATGAATATATCCCCAAATTCAAATAGATTATTGATTTAAATTCAGAGACCAAATAATTCCTTAAAAATATTCCAGAATTTTGGTTTGATATATAACTCTTGCCAAAATTCACAAAACTATTTTTAGGGCATTTTGGATTCACAGAATGCAATTTAAAGGGTGCTTGCCCTTCTTTTAATTAGGGTTTTGAGGCTTCTGAATTCCTCAGTTCAAATTTCATTTGAATTTAAACATGATGCAGCAACCAAGCTAGTCCAAGGCCAGGGTAAAGCTAGGGATGTGACAACTCACCCCCACTAAACAAGAATCTCGTCTCGAGATTCAAGCGTAGGGTAAGGTGAAAGGTAACGCAACTAGTACAATCTTCACGATCCAGGTTGCACTTCATAGGAACGTTGATTCGATCACCATCTTTGTCTTGTCGTCTTGCTCTGAGAAATCCTGCCAACATGACCTGGAGGGAAAGAGACTCTAGAAGGGTCGATCTTCTCGAAGATCGAACAACTCACGGAATGAGACATAGCAACATCTCTTGAGCTGGGAGACGAAGCACAGATTTGAAGAAATGGAGTGGAACAGATGACGAAGGTTCACTAGGTAGACAACGATTCCACGCTTAAGAAGGTGGTAAACGATTGTCAACGTAGCGAGGAGTTGAGTTGCCATGATACCATAACGATACACCTTAGGGAAGGTGACTCGTAGAGATATCCCCTTAAGTGGCAAAAAGAATTACTTTTGATTCAAAGATCATTGAAACTCTTTAAACCAGCCTAAGGCAATTCTCGAGCGATCGTTTGGAGGGGGTCAGTAGAATGGCATACTCGGACTTGGATGATGTGGATTACCTTGTTGAAGACAACGCAATGGATGAATTTACTTATCACCGGAAATGGAAGGGACATTGGTGGTGCAAGCTGGGAACAAAATGCAAATGCTGGGAACGATTCTGGTAACTGGGGAAGAACCCAACAATAGAGAGTGAATTCACTGTTGGAGTGGTTATAGCATAACCGAGGAAATCTGGGGCAATCCCAGCTAGTGCCGATGATAACACGTAGCGCTTGTGCGTGCTTTCAAGAACTTGAGCATTTTCATATTCATCAAGGTTTTACCAACATCCGTGTCAAGGGTCCGGTAACACAACTTACTACCATGATGAATGGTGATGGAGGATGCAGATGCAAAGGAAGATAACACCTTCTCAGATTACACCTTAGCGAAGCCAAGGAACAAAATCTGGATGATCGACCGAGAGACATTTAGCACTCCGCTTCTAATGTTCTCCTTGATGTGCTAGTGTATCCCATTCATAGATACGGTTTGATAACTAGAACATCAAGTAAAGGTCGGACTTCGGGAACACAACAAATCATAAGGCACAACTAGAGAGTAAATCCTACGAAGTCCTTATGGGAAGGTGGCCAACTTCATCAATCAAGATATTATAATAACAGGTCTTCCGGCTGGGTGTGTTGGCCATGACATCCACTTTATCGGTTATCGCGAGACCAATATTATAGTTCTTGGGAAATGTTCCAAACCATCATATCTGCCTGAGATTCAGATCTGGTTGGTGTCAGGATATTCCAGACTCATCGAGTCTAGGAAGAAAAACAAAAGTTTGCAACACAAATCGACGAGATGACGTTGCGAGATTCTTGGAAGATGAACTACGATAGCAAGCTCCAAAACATGAGCTGGTTCTGCTACAAACATGTGAACACGTTGTCCAAGACAAGCATGACCACAAAGTAGTCTTATAATAAAACACTACCGAGTTCAGGTTGGGAACCATCAGCGAGGATATCGAAGTTCTTTCATAAGTCCGGATTAGCTCTTATGGAGGAACTCCTTCTCCTTGAACAAATCAATCAGTGGCTTGGTGTGCTAGGGATACATATAGATTGAAGGTTGCAAGTCTTCAAACCACAGCATTCTTCGCACGTGTGCATGACTGATTTGGAATGATTCCAAAGAAAGCAACATTGACTTTCTCGAATCCACGGCGGCAACTTGCATCAGATGCACATGAATTAAAGGAAGTCACTACCTTCATCCAAACATATGCTTCATGAGCTAGCATGAACAAATGCTTTCAAAAGTTTCCAACACTAGCTTAATGTTCAGCAAAATTATGGAGAAGACAAGGATGTTGTCAATGGGCACAACAACAATTCATCTGGGTTTCCTTTTAAAAGGAATTCCATAGTTAAGTGAACAAGTGATAGCATTGGTCAGACCTAAAAGATATAATGGTGTATGCTCGAGGGATCAACCACGAATAAGACAACATTACGAGCATCGTTGGTACTGATTTGATTTGACGATAGCCCACACTCAAATCAAAGGATTGATAAGACAATAGGTCCAGCAACTGATCACAAGGACCAATCGATGAAGATATCATCTTTCTTCACCACACACTACACAAGAATATCCCTTTGGAACGAACTAAGTCAGACAAGCTTTTATCTTCCAACTCTCCAAGTTGTTGTCTAGCTTAACCAACTAGCTCAGGGATATCTAACACCGATTCTTGGAGAGAAGGTGGTTCACAAGAAACCAACTTGATCACGAACTCAACATAGCGGTCAGGTGACAACCCGGTAACACCTCCAAGAAGATATTTGGAAAGTCACGAACCACCGGTATGTTACTAAGCTCGAGAACAATCTTGCTTTTGAGGGCAAGACGATATGATCAAATGAGTGAGGACTTGACAAGATCCTAACTCATCAATCGAAGGGTGCACCGAAATAAGGACTAGGTAGCACGATCAGTCTTAGAAGGATGATTCGAAAACCAACATACTAAGAATGAAATTATTATCCTTTAACTACCAAGCAACAGAGTTGCTAGCAGTATTGATTTCACACATCACAATTCATTTATCGGTATTCCGGTTGCATCAACACGAGGGCCGAGGAATGAACAGTGATGGCAAGAAGTATCACTGTACCAAGAGTTCATGGGATGGTGTGCAATTCCTATAACAATCTCGATATAAAATATGTAATACTCCAAGGTAGAGCAGAACCAAAAGCTGGATTGGCATTTGATCTGTGGAATACAACTACTTTGACCCAATCCTAGATATGGAAGAGGTACTGGAGTTTGTTTCTCCTAGTCATTCCGGAATAGAATGGCTTGACAGACCACAAGAGTCATAGGCATCGATGAACGAACGCACGCATACTCTTGACTATCAATTGATAGACGAGGGTCAGAATGCAACTAAAGAGAACAACTCAAAGGAACATATAACTTTCTGAGTTGTGGATGCATAGATTAGTATGTCGAACCAAGTTCAACATATTTCTTCCGGATAACCCATGCAGAAAGGTAGAACTGGCAGAGTCACGATTTATGAATGGAGAACTCCTCAAGAGTACTCTAATTGTGATTTTTTTTTGATCCAATAAACATCTGCCATAAGTAGTTCATGGTATTTGGAAGAAGAAGATACCACGGACTTCAAGGACTATCGCAAAGGTTACTAATATCCTAAAGGCACTAGCAATTACTATCAACATGAAGTAGGTAGAGTGAATCTCGGGTTCAGAACCCAGGAGTAGAATACCTACTACTAAGTAGCATCACGGGATGCTTCCGAGAATAAAGGCCAGAATCTTCACACTAGGACACAAATCATGGCTAGACCACTAGATGATCCCCTAAGCACTTAGGGTCATAATAATAATTCCAACGTATATGTCGAGGCAATAATTACCTCAACACACCGATTAGTGTGGTTAATCTGGCCCATGGGAACATCGGAAATAGAAGGAAGGGATTTGCAAATGCATCGGACTATTTAGAAACCTGGGATGACTCGGACAGCATAACGGCTATAATTGCTCAAAAAGATTTGAGACAATCACAAAAATGGTGGCATAACCACTCAGAAGCACAATATCAAGGTTCCGAGATCAACAATTAACATACGGAAGTAGTAGGAACTGAACTGAGACTTAAATCCAACAATCTTATAAGTCTACTGATTAGTAACACGTGATCCTAATAGAAAGAAGAGATAGCCTAGTTCTTAATCCCCGCAGGAAAGATAAGATGACTCAGATCAGAAGGGCATGAGGTATAAGGAGTAAAAAGAGCCTTACGTTCCATCCCACAATCAATTCCCTTATATAACTAAAGAATTTCTAGACTCAACTTCGACCGGTTTGGCTTGGTAATCCTACAGGCAGTCAAGCTCTGATACCAACGCTGTCAGGACCCCGACTCAATGCCACATCGATCTAGCATGTAACACCTCATATCACTTTGCGGCCTCACGCACGGTATTCCCACGGGTGTCGCCTTACCTTAGCCCGGGACCGTTTGCGCCTTTTGGCACACGTATATGACAGTGTCGCTAGCATCCATATGATAAGGAGCCCGGGCTGACATGGCTAGTCGTAAACCCAAAGTGGCACAGACTTACAGGGACAGGCATCCATGACCCAGCATCGAACGTGTCGGTCATCAGCGAGTGAATCCAGGCTGTAGCACTGGGCTAGCAGGACTCCGGTGAACCGGGCTGTAGCGGGCTAACAGGACTCCGGTATTCATCGCGTGACATTTCCCCGAAGGGACAGACACATGAACGAAGAAGGACACATGCCGGCCAGCCTAAGTGTTCCGGAGCAGCAGCAAGCTACCATGGCTCAGTGGAAACACTAGGAGACATTTCCCGGTAAGAGAGGCTACTAAGGATAAACAACTAGATAGCCAGATCCCACACATACCAAGCATTTCAATAACATACACACAATATGCTCGATATGTGCAAATACAACATGGCATCACAACATGACTCTACGACACAAGTAATTTATTCAATAGGCTCCGAGGAGCGAGACATTACAAACATGGGTCTCATGACCCAACAATCAGAGCATACAAATCAAAGCACAAGCGGAAGCTATCATGTCTGAGTACAAACATCTATAAATGAAAAAGGCTGAGAAGCCTGACTATCTATCAGATCCTGCCGAGGGCACAAGATCGTAGCTGAGGTATCAAGCTAAACGTCGAAGTCCACGCGAAACTACTAGTGAGACTGAAGTCTCTCTGCAAAAACATAAAATAGGCAAACGTGAGTACAAATGTACCCAGCAAGACTTACATCAGAACTATCTACATATGCATCATTATCAACAAAGGGGATGGTGGGGTTTAACTGCAGCAAGCCAGCTTTGACTCGGTGGCTATCCTAAACTAGGACTGCAAGTAACTCTTTTGAATGGCGCACACGAGTCCACATATTCACCAACCAATACACCACTATGGATCCGCTCCCGTCTCCCTACGAGAACGCCATCCATAGCACTCACGCTTATCTTGCGTATTTTAGAGTATCCACTTTCACTTGTCTATGAACTGATATAGGCAACCCAGAAGTCCTTTACCGCGGACACGGCTATTCGAATAGATGATATTAACCCTGCAGGGGTGTACTTCTTCATACATGTTTCCACCACTTAGCGTCTGCACACGACATGTGCTCGGCAGACTTCAAGCGAAAGCCGACGTGGGTGTAGACCACGACCTACCTAAACACCTAAGTCTCTAGTCCAGGTTTATCGCCTATTCGGGTTCCATCCATGAGGAGATCCGGCCGGAGTTTCGCTCACAGCCCCAAACGATGTGAACAGGGTTCCCGAGATACCAAACGGGCATCCGGTACACCGTGCCACGTACCTACCGCATCACAGCCCACCCCTACGGTCAGCGCTGTCCACGGCCTCCAGTAAGCTACAAACACCAGAAACTACTTGCAACTCCTGGACAGAGGACTAGGGTGAATAAGAAGTCGAGCGGGGTCATATTTCAGGGCCCAATGTATGGTAGTAGCTGAATCATGGATCACAAACACAGAACTCAGTTCCTGAGGGCGGCTGCAATGAGACAACCCACCATGTACTCCTACATGGCCTCTCACCGCTACCTTTACCAAATCGTGTTCACACACTTAGCTCACACACAGTAGGACATGTTCACACGCCTCTGATTCATCCCCGATGAATCAGACCTGACTCAACTCTAAGCAGTAGCAGGCATGACAAACAAGCATGAATGAGTAGGCACAACAGGGCTCAAACAACTCCTACTCATGCTAGTGGGTTTCATCTATTTACTGTGGAATGACAGGTCATGCAGAGGATAAAGGGGTTCAGCTACCGCAGCAAGTAACAGATGAATCGGTGTTGTCCTAATGCAGTAAAAGAGAGCAGGAGCGAGAGAGTAGGATTGTATCGGAATGAACAAGGGGGTTTTGCTTGCCTGGCACTTCTGAAGATAGCATTGAGTCTTCATCAGTGTCAACGATCACATCGTCGATACAACGTCTACCGAGGGGGAACAACACCGGCAAACACAGAAGAAACACAATCAATGCAATGCACAATATGATGCATGCTATGACATGGCAATATGAATGTGTTTTGGGCTAATGCACCTAAAACCAGATTAAATGAAGTTGGTTTGAATCCAAGATTCAAATTCAAACTCCATATGTGGATATTTAAATGCCATTAGTATGATTTGTGCTAAACAGCATCTATAAGTTGTTCTGACATGCATGAAAATGGTACAGATGGATTCCTTGAATTTTTCTGATAATTTTTCATATATAAATTATTTAATTTGGAGTTACGGTTGAATTTCTATGATTTATTGAAGTTTATACAATTTTCTGGATTTTCTGATTTATTTTTAAATCCAGAAAATACTTATTGCGTCAGCATTGCGTCACTATGACGTCAGCAGGTCAACAGACACTGCTGGTGGTCAAACCTGACCAGTGGGGTCCACTGGTCAGTGACTGGGGCTGATTAGTGTCGCTGACATGTGGGCCCAGTCAACAGCCACGTCAGCTTAGTCAAAGCTGACGCGTGGGGCCACTAGGATTAGTTAAAAACTAAACAGAAACTAATCTAGGATTAATTAGCAGGTGGGGCCCTGCTGTCAGTGTCACAAGGTTAATTAGCAGGGTCAAATCCCGGGTCAGTGGGGTCAAACCCACCGGCGACATGACGCCGGCGAGGCCCGAGACGGCGGCGCGAGCCGGAAACGCGCTACAGGGCACGGGCGAGGCTGTGCTTGGGCTCGTTGGAGAGCCCTTGCTGGTGCGCATCGAATGGTGGTGGTGGCCGTGCCTGTGGTGGCCGGTACCGACGACGGCGAGCTCGTGAGCGGCGGCCGGAGTTCGGCCAACGGCGGGTTAGGCGATGCAGGGCGCTAGGGGAGGCGTTGGTGCGTGCTACGTGCTCCTGGTGAGGTGTGGAGCACGATGGTGTGCCCGGCTTCGAGCCACAGTGGCTCTGGCCACGACGGCGACGAGGCACGGCGGCGGCGAGCTTCGGCCGTGGTGGAAGATGGAGCTAGGGGACGAAATCAGGTGCGGGGAGTGAGGGGAAGAGAAGAGGAGCTCACGGGGAGTCGGACGAGACGCTGAGTGGGCTCGAGGACGCCTCTGCAACGGCGAATTGACGACGGTGATCTCCGGGCACCGGAGATGAAGACGACGACGCTCCGGTCGACTGCGGCCTCCTCTGGTCGCGTGCGTCGCGTGTGTAGCTCCACGGGGTCAGGGCGGAGCTCAGGGATGCATAGAGGGAGCGAGGGGGTGGCTGGTGGCCGCGGCGAACGGCGTCGGTGGCGACGGGCTCCGCTCGGCAGAGAGGGAGAGGGAGCAGAGGGGGATAGGGACGGAGGGAGAGACGCGGGAGAGTGAGGGAGGGTCGAGGGAGCCGCGTGGCGTCTCCAGGGAGTAGCGGAGGCAAGCAGGGAGGCAGGAGGTGGCCTGGGCGTGTGCCCGCGCGCTCCGGCCACGCGCCTGCGCCTACTGGCGCGAGGAGGAAGGCGACAAGGGGGGGGGAGAAGTGGTGGGCTGGGCCGCTGCTGGGCCGGTTCTGGTGGGCTGCACGGGTGAGGCCAGGTAAGTCCTTCTCTCTCTCTCTTTTATTTTTTTCTTCTGTTTTGTTTTATTTAATTTCGTTTTGCCACTGTTTTGAATTTTAAACAAATTCAAACAATGCCAAAAACTCCTCTGAATAATTTTATTTGGCTAGATGGACTTTTCCAAAAGCTCATAAAATATTTCAGGGGTATTTGAAATTATATTCTAATTATATGAATATAATTCAAATTCAAATAGCTAATGATTTAAATTCAAAGTCCCAAAAATAAATCCTTAAAAATGTTCAATATTTTGGTTGGGACCAGAACCCTTACCAAAAATTATCAAACATTTAAGAAGAGCCTTTTGGAGCAATGAATGAGATTTCTAGGGTTTTTGCCCCTCTTTTATTTAGGGTTTTGAGGCTTCCAATATTCCTCAATTCAAGTTTCAAAAATATAGACA
>NW_025231431.1:8926-11375 GCF_018294505.1 Triticum aestivum | reverse complement strand
GCAGGGAGTCCGGCCGAGGTTTCCCATACGGCCCCGAACGATGTGAACAGGGTTCCCGAGATACCTAACGGGTATTCGGTACACCCGGCCACGTACCTACCGCATCACAGCCCACCCCTACGGTCAGCGCTGTCCACGGCCTCCAGTAGGCTACAAACACCAGAAACTACTTGCAACTCCTGGACAGAGAGCTAGGGTGAATAAGAAGTCGAGCGGGGTCATATTTCAGGGCCCAATGTATGGTAGTAGCTGATTCTTAAATCACACATACAGATCTCAGTGCTTAAGGTCGGCTTCAATGAAACAACCCACCATGTACTCCTACATGGCCTCTCATCGATACCTTTACCAAATCGTGTTCACCACACCACTCCCATTACCGACATAATCATTTCACTCTAGCCCATCACCCAGATGAACCAGACCTGACACGACTCTAAGCATAGCAGACATAGCAAGGTAGGAACAACACATACATATGGCTCAATCAACTCCTACACATGCTAGTGGGTTTCATCTAGTTACTGTGGCAATGACAGGTCATGCAGAGGAAATGGGTTCAACTACCGTAGCACACAGCAGTTTGAATCGCGTTGTCTTAATGCAGTAAAAGAGAGCAGGAGCGAGAACATGGGATTGTATCGATATGATCAAATGGTTGGTTGCTTGCCTGATGGTTCGTTGCACGGATATGGTTCTTCGTTAGGGTAATCACGGTACTCCTCGGGGACAGATCCTGTCGCAAAGGACACCGATACACAAGCATCACCAAACAATGTGCAACAATATGATGCATGCATGAAACATGGCAATATGAGTGTGTTGGGCTAATGCAACTAAAACCAGATGTGTTTGAACAAATTTGAATCAAAGATTCAAATTTCAAATTCAAATATGGCCTTTTAAAGTGCTTTTCCTTGTTCTGATTAAAACATCAATTTAACTTGTTTGATCATGCATGAAAATAGTACAGATGGATAGATTGGATTTTTCTGATCATTTTTCATATATAATTTGTCCAATTTGGAATTACAGAATAAAAGTTATGAATTTTTGAAGTTTAATTAATATTCTGGAATTTCCTGATTTAATTTAAATCCAGAAATATAATTACTGCGTCAGCATGACGTCAGCATGACGTCAGTGGTCAACTGTGGCTGGTTGAAGTCAAACCTGACGTGTGGGGGCCACACGTTAGTGACAGGGGGGTTAAACAGATTTAAATTAATCCTAATTACTTAATTAGTGGCACTGGGCCCACTGTCAGTGTCAGGGGGGGTTGACTAATAGTAGTTAGCGCTAACCTAATCACCTGGCCGACAGGGCCCACGCGTCAGTGACCCTGGGGGGTCAAACCCCAGGTCGGTCAAGTCAAACCCCACCGGCGACATGACGCCGGCGAGATCCGAGACGGCGGCGAGAGTGCTTTTTGCCATTCCGGCGACCAAATGGACGGCGGAAGGCATCTACGTGTTGCTGAGGCTGAGCCGCGGCTATTGGTGGTGGTGGTTGGGCTCGGGGTGGCCGGAGTAGACGGCGGCGAGCTCGGCTGCGGTGGCCGGAGTTCGGGTGCGGTCGGGATCAGTGTTGCAGGGGGTTTGGGGAGGCGTGGGTGCGTTCTACGTGCTCCTGGTGATGTGTGGAGCACGATGGCGAGCTCGGTTGGGCGCTACGGCGACCGTGGCCACGACGGCGACATCGCCGGCGGCGTGGAGCTTTCGGTCGAGGTGGAGCTAGGGCCTAGAGGTCGGGAGAGACCAGGGAAGAAGGGGAAAACGCTCCGGGGGCTCACCGCGGTTGCAGTGGGCGTCGAAGCGGGCTCGGGGACGCGCCGGAGACGACGAATTTGACGGCGACGGTGGTCGGAGTCCGAAGAGGGGAACGGCGACGTGGCGGCGATGCAGGGCTTCCGGGGACCTGTGGAGCGGTGGGGAGGAAGAGGGAGTTGTGGCGGAGCTTCTGAGCTAATCGGGGGAGCGAGGGGTGGTCGGAGGCGGTGGCTATGGCGAACGGCGGCGACGGTCGTGTTCGGCCGAGCGAGAGAGAGAGCGAGAGAGAGGAAGGAGAGAGCCAGGGAGAGTGAGAGAGAGCAGGGGGAGAGGCGTGGCGTCGTCCAGGGCGTCGAGCGAGGAGGGGAGGCCAGGCAAGCAGGCGAGCAGGTGGCGTGGCGCGGTGGCGCGCGCGCGCGCCGGCCACACTCCCCTCCCTCTGTCTGGACGAAGACGACAGAGGAGGGAGGTGGGCTGGGCTGGCTGGGCCAGCCAGCTGGCTGGGCCGCACAGTGGAGGAGCCCAGGTAGGTTTTCCCCCTTTCTTTTCTGTTTTCTGTTTTTATTTAATATATCTGCAACTTTGTTGAATTAAATAAATACCTAGGCAATTCCAAAAATCACCAAACTACTCCTGGCTCATGGTTGGATTATTTCCAACATGAAACATTTTAGTTTGGA
>NW_025231431.1:0-1275 GCF_018294505.1 Triticum aestivum | reverse complement strand
TAGCGGGCTAACAGGACTCCGGTACTCAAAGCGTGACATTTCCCCGAAGGGACAGACACAGGAACGAAGAAGGACACATGCCGGCCAGCCTAAGTGTTCCAGAGCAGTAGCAAGCTACCATGGCTCAGCGGAAACACTAGGAGACATTTCCCGGTAAGAGAGGCTACTAAAGATAAACAACTAGATAGTCAGATCCCACACATACCAAGCATTTCAATCATGCACACAATATGCTCGATATGTGCGAATACAACGAAGCATCACAACATGACTCTACGACACAAGTACTTTATTTAAGGCTCAGGGAGCCATACATATCATACACACAGGTACGGGTCTCACAACCCAACATACAAGTCATACAGTCATACAAGCCAACAGCGGAAGTACTTTGTCTGGGTACAGACAACTAGTAAAATAAAAGAGGCTTGGAAGCCTAACTATACTATGAGGTCCATCACAAGCTCAGGGTCACCACCTGGGTCTTTAGCCTACTCCTTGATGTCAACGTCTACATAGAACCCATCAGAAGGGGTTGCAGCGTCTTCTGTAAAAATGTAGATTATAGCAACATGAGTACAAAGGTACTCAGCAAGACTTACATCAGATCCTACATACATGCATAGTATCAAGAAGGGTTGGTGGAGTTATTGCAGCAAGCCAGCTTTGACTCTTGGCTAGACTATCCTACGATACTCCAACTTAAAATAGTTTTGCGCACACGAGTCCACTATTCACCACTTCAATACACTACCGAGGATCCGCCTCCGTCTTCCTACGGAAGAGCCATCCTCGGCACTCACACTTATCTTGAGGCTTTTAGTAGTTTCCATTTACTTGTCTATGAACTGTATAAGCAACCAAGTAGTCCTTTACCGCGGACGCGGCTATTCGAATAGATCATGATAACCCTGCAGGGGTGTACTTCTTCATACATGTTTCCACCACTTAGCGTCTGCACACGACATGTGCTCGGCAGACTTCAAGCGAAAGCCGACGTGGGTGTAGACCACGACCTACCTAAACACTTAAGCCTCTAGTCCAGGTTTATCGCCTATTCAGGTTCCATCCGCAGGGAGTCCGGCCGAGGTTTCCCATACGGCCCCGAACGATGTGAACAGGGTTCCCGAGATACCTAACGGGTATTCGGTACACCCGGCCACGTACCTACCGCATCACAGCCCACCCCTACGGTCAGCGTTGTCCACGGCCTCCAGTAGGCTACAAACACCAGAAACTACTTGCAACTCCTGGACAGAGAGCTAGGGTGAATAA
>NW_025231430.1:9979-11376 GCF_018294505.1 Triticum aestivum | reverse complement strand
ATCCTCTCCTCTGCTCCCTCTCCCTCCTGCGACCGAGCGGAGCTCGTCGCCGTCGACGCCGCTACCGCGGCCGCAGCCATCCCGCAGCCTCTCCGACACGCCCTCGAGCTTCACCTCGACCCCCTCCTCCTCTTCCACCGAGCCACGCCCCTCCAGAAGCCCCGAACATCCTCCCCGAGCTCATCTCCTACCTCAGACCCGCCGGTCGCCGTCGCCCAAATTCGTGGAACTCCGGCCGTTCCCGAGCAAGCCGAGCCCCTCTTCGTGATCGCTGTGAGCTCCTCCACCCTTTTCCCCTCTTCCCCGCTTCATTTGATCGCCGTAGCCGTCGCCCCCTTTATGGCCGAAACGCGCCGCCGCCTGAGCTCAACGTCGGCGTAGCTCCGGTGACCATTTGGTCCCGGGCATGCGCCCAACGCGCTCCCTGCATCGCGTAGAGCCTCCGTGAACCCTCGCCGCGCTCGTTTACGCACCGCAGCCCCATCCCCACTTGCACCCGAGCTTCGGCCGCCGCCGAGCTCGTCGCCGGCACCACTCCGGCCACTCCCCGGCCGCGCCACCACCACAGTTGGATGCGGACGAGCGTCCGCATCCCGAAGCTGTGCTCCGCGCGCCAAACTGAGCCCTGTGGGCAAAACCCGAGGCTCGCCACCGCGGCTGGCCTCGCCGGCGTCAAGCCGCCGGTGGGGTTGACCACTTGACCACGGCGTAACCCCCCCCTGGGTCGATGACAGGTGGGGCCAGCCCCCCCCTGCTAATTAGTTAGTTATTTTATTTTAACCACCCCCTCTGCTGACACTGACAGGTGGGCCCCCGCCATCAGGTACTTAGCTTAAGCTAATCACCACCTAATCTAACCCCAGAGCCACTGACATGTGGGCCCTAGTGCCCTAATCCTTAATTAAACTAAAATAAACCCCCCTGTTAACCTGTGACGCTGACATATGGGTCCCACAGGTCAGGTTTGACCTGGGGGCACCCTGTTGACCTGCTGACGTCACTATGACGTCAGGCTGGCGCATTAATTCAATTACTGGATTTATAAATAAATCAGAAAATTCCAGAAAATTGTATAAACTTCTAAAATTCATAGAAAATTAACCGTAACTCCAAATTAAATAATTTATATATGAAAAATTATCAGAAAAATTCAAGGAATCCATCTGTACCATTTTCATGCATGTTAGAACAACTTATCACTGCTGTTTAGCACAAATCAAATAAAGGGCATTTAAATAACCATATATGGAGTTTGAATTTGAATCTTGTATTCAAACCAACTTCATTCAATCTGTTGCTAGTTGCATTAGCCCAAAACACATTCATTTTGCCATGTCATGATCATGCATCATATTGTGCATTGCATTGATTGTGTTCCTTTCTGTGTTGCCGGTATT
>NW_025231430.1:0-2578 GCF_018294505.1 Triticum aestivum | reverse complement strand
TGATCGCTGTGAGCTCCTCCACCCTTTTCCCCTCTTCCCCGCTTCATTTGATCGCCGTAGCCGTCGCCCCCTTTATGGCCGAAACGCGCCGCCGCCTGAGCTCAACGTCGGCGTAGCTCCGGTGACCATTTGGTCCCGGGCATGCGCCCAACGCGCTCCCCGCATCGCGTAGAGCCTCCGTGAACCCTCGCCGCGCTCGTTTACGCACCGCAGCCCCATCCCCACTTGCACCCGAGCTTCGGCCGCCGCCGAGCTCGTCGCCGGCACCACTCCGGCCACTCCCCGGCCGCGCCACCACCACAGTTGGATGCGGACGAGCGTCCGCATCCCGAAGCTGTGCTCCGCGCGCCAAACTGAGCCCTGTGGGCAAAACCCGAGGCTCGCCACCGCGGCTGGCCTCGCCGGCGTCAAGCCGCCGGTGGGGTTGACCACTTGACCACGGCGTAACCCCCCCCCTGGGTCGATGACAGGTGGGGCCAGCCCCCCTGCTAATTAGTTAGTTATTTTATTTTAACCACCCCCTCTGCTGACACTGACAGGTGGGCCCCCGCCATCAGGTACTTAGCTTAAGCTAATCACCACCTAATCTAACCCCAGAGCCACTAACATGTGGGCCCTAGTGCCCTAATCCTTAATTAAACTAAAATAAACCCCCCTGTTAACCTGTGACGCTGACATATGGGTCCCACAGGTCAGGTTTGACCTGGGGGCACCCTGTTGACCTGCTGACGTCACTATGACGTCAGGCTGGCGCATTAATTCAATTACTGGATTTATAAATAAATCAGAAAATTCCAGAAAATTGTATAAACTTCTAAAATTCATAGAAAATTAACCGTAACTCCAAATTAAATAATTTATATATGAAAAATTATCAGAAAAATTCAAGGAATCCATATGTACCATTTTCATGCATGTTAGAACAACTTATCACTGCTGTTTAGCACAAATCAAATAAAGGGCATTTAAATAACCATATATGGAGTTTGAATTTGAATCTTGTATTCAAACCAACTTCATTCAATCTGTTGCTAGTTGCATTAGCCCAAAACACATTCATTTTGCCATGTCATGATCATGCATCATATTGTGCATTGCATTGATTGTGTTCCTTTCTGTGTTGCCGGTATTTGTTCCCTCTCGATAGACGTGTACCGACGATGTGATCGATGACACCGATGAAGAGCTAAATTATCTTCAGAAGTGCCAGGCAAGCAAAACCCCCTTGTTCATTCCGATACAATCCTACTCTCTCGCTCCTGCTCTCTTTTACTGCATTAGGACAACAACGACATATCGTTACTTGCTGCGGTAGCTGAACCCATTTATCCTCTGCATGACCTGTCATTCAACAGTAAATAGATGAAACCCACTAGCATGAGTAGGAGTTGTTTGAGCCCTGATGTGCCTACTCATTCATGTTTGTTTGTCATGCCTGCTACTGCTTAGAGTTGAGTCAGGTCTGATTCATCGGGGATGAATCAGAGGCGTGTGAACATGTCCTACTGTGTGAGAGCTAAGTGTGTGAACACGATTTGGTAAAGGTAGCAGTGAGAGGCCATGTAGGAGTACATGGTGGGTTGTCTCATTGCAGCCGTCCTCAGGAACTGAGTTCTGTGTTTGTGATCCATGATTCAGCTACTACCACGCATTGGGCCCGAAACCAATGGACCCTCTCGGCTTCTTGATCACCCTTGTCCTCTGTCCAGGAGTTGCAAGTAGTTTCTGGTGTTTGTAGTATGCTGGAGGCCGTGGGCAGCGCTGACCGTAGGGGTGGGCTGTGATGCGGTAGGCACGTGGCCGGGTAAACCGGGCACCCGTTTGGTGTCACGGGACCCTATACACATCGTTTGGGGCTGTGAGCGAAACTCCGACCGGATCTCCTCATGGATGGAACCCGAATAGGCGATAAACCTGGACTAGAGACTTGAGTGTTTAGGCAGGCCGTGGCCGACACCCACGTTGGGCTTCCGCTTGAAGGTTGCCGAGTACATGTCGTGTAAACGGCGGTAAGTGGTGAGAGCGTGTGTGAAGAAGTACACCCCTGCAGGGTTAACATCATCTATTCGAATAGCCGTGTCCACGGAAAAGGACCTCTGGGTTGCTTATATCAGTTCATAGACAAGTGAAAGTGGATACTTTAAAATACGCAAGATAAGCGTGAGTGCTATGGGTGGCGTTCTCGTAGGGAGACGGGAGCGGATCCATAGTGGTGTATTGGTTGGTGAATATGTGGACTCGTGTGCGCCACCTCAAAAGAGTTACATTGCAGTCGTAGTTCAGGATAGCCACTGAGTCAAAGCTGGCTTGCTGCAGTCAAACTCCACCATCCCCTTTGTTGATAATGATGCATATGTAGATAGTTCTGATGTAAGTCTTGCTGGGTACATTTGTACTCACGTTTGCCTATTTTATGTTTTTGCAGAGAGACTTCAGTCTCACTAGTAATTCCGTGTGGACTTCGACGTTTAGCTTGATACCTCAGCTACGATCTTGTGCCCTCGGCAGGATCTGATAGATAGTCAGGCTTCTCAGCCTTTTTCATTTATAGTTGTCTGTACTCAGACATGATAGCTTC
>NW_025231429.1:0-11378 GCF_018294505.1 Triticum aestivum | reverse complement strand
TTGTCGAAGCAGAGATCGTGTCCCCTTATCACGGGATTATCATCAATACGGGTGTGGGTAACCCAACCGCTCCATCAATGCGGCGCTTGGGGAATAAGCAAGTTTACCAGGAAAGTGGGGAGGCGCAGGAACCCTGCTGCCGTTATAAGGAGATAAGGACTCCCTTTTTTCACCCACGCCTTCTTCTACCTTTGCTCATCCATTCCCCCTCGCTCGAACTCCAGCGCCCGAGCGTTCGTCTTCTCCGCCCACAAAGGCCTTCCGAAAATGTCCGGATCCGGAGCAGGAGGCAAGTGGATGGCCTCTACCGTCCGGGAGAAGGATATCAAAAAGCTTCAGGAGGCCGGGTATCTGGCCAAGAAAATCAGCCACCGTCTTCTGACGGCAGGACAGATCGTCCCTACTCCGGAACCCCACAAGAGGGTTGTATTCCTCCCTCATTTTGTCCGTGGGCTAGGGTTTCCCCTCCACCCATTCATTCGTGGCATCATGTATTACTATGGGATCGATTTGCATGATCTATCCCCCAATTCCTTCCTCAACATCTCGACATTCATCGTCGTGTGCGAGGCCTTTCTCCACATCTCGCCACACTTCGGCTTATGGCTGAAGATTTTTAATGTGAAGCCCAAGGTAGTGAGCGGCGATCACGCCGATTGCGGAGGCGCCATGGTGAGCAAGATGCCCAACGTCACATGGCCATCAGGTACTTTTAATGATTCCGTCAAGGAGTGGCAGCAGCAGTGGTTGTATGTCACTGAGCCGCACGACCCAAAATGGGCCGCAGCTCCCGAATTCTGAACCGGAGCTCCCCTTCAGCTTACGTCCTGGCCCGAGAAAGGCCTGGACTGGTCTTCATCCGACGAACTGTCGGAGCTTTAGACGCGCGTCAAGAATATGGAAGACAAGAATATCAAACTTGTCGATGTAGTCCAAGTGATGTTAGTTCGCCGGATTCTTCCTTGCCAGCGCAGGCCTTGCAGTTTATGGGAATTTGACCCGGCCAAGCACCAGACCCTGCGAGAGCTCTTCGACTCCTCGCACAAGGACATCTGGAAGGTGCTTTTCAAGTCCGGCAAATCGTGGCCGGACTCCGCCGAGGACCACGGTACCAACTGTCCCGCCCCGCAAGTCCGGTAAGTCATTGTATGTTGGCAATTCATACGTTTTATTCGCATAACCCGAGGGAAATGCTTGATGTGTTTTCCACCACTCTCCTAGGGCTGGACGAAGAAGGCGGGGCGGATCTACTGTCCGGCCCCCCTACCAGAAGAGCCGGCCGGCCCACTTCTAATGAAGATGCTGGTCCCAGCGCCTTACAAGGCGCCAAAGAAGAAGGCCGAGAAGGAGGTCAAAAAGACCAGGGGCGGACCTCGTCACCGCGGTACTTCGGACACAATATCTGAAGGCTCCGATGCCCGCTCTTCCCCCAAAGAGGTCGAGGAAGAGGAGGAAGACCAATCCCCAGTGAGGGAAAAAAAGAAAAGGACGGCCTCCACATCTTTGGAGGCCGAGTCGCCTAAGAAGGGAAAACCCCCCTTCCGGAGGAGTCCACCGCCGCTGCCGACAGCAGCCCGGAGTGGGATCCCAGGACACACGGGAGAAAAGGCTCCCATGGATGTCGGCGGCGTGGGCTATCTTGAATTCGGCCCCCAGCCGGACACAATTCCGGAGACCAATATGGCTCTAGAGTTAGGCAGGCGGCCTCCCTCGGCTGGAGGGGGTGCGCCTATTCCACCGGCAACTTCTGTCCAACCAGAGGTGCCAGATACGTTATTGGCGGCGCTAAAGAGCGCATCCATCGTTGAAGAACACAGTGCCCTTATGAGTACGGCGATTGAGAAGATTCAGTTCACTGAGAGTGGACTGAATGAAGCCGGCATCAGCCTTATAACGGGCTTTGAGGTATGTTTTGTAAGGTTTCGAAGAATGTCATAGTGTAGGTAGTAGCCCCTGATACACTGTTCGGTGAAAGAAAGAACTGAACAAAGGATCAAATATATGTTCGCAGGAGACTCACTTTATGGCATCTCTCTTTTGTTCAAAAGCAGGCGTCTGTAGCAACTGCCGCCTCTCAAACTGCGGAAGTCTCCGGAGTGAGACAAAGTCTGGAGCGGGCTGAAGGAGAACTCGGCCGAGTAAAGAAGCAGTTGGAGGATAACCAAGGTATGCAGAAACCTTGTTCGCATTTAGCGCGAATGATTGAGGTAGTATGATGAAAATATTCTTATGATGTGCTCTAGGGGCGACGGCCGAAATTGAGGCTCTTAAGAAGGCTGTGGCTGAAGCCGAGAAGAAGGCAGCCACAGAGCAGGCTCTTCGCGAAAAGCACGAGGCCAGGGTTATTGAAGCTGAGCAAGAGCTTCGAGAGGCCGTGAAGAAATGCGAGACCTTGGAGCAGAGTTTATCAGGGAAAGAATCCGAGCTCGCCCAAGCTCGCCAAGCCGCAAGTGATGCCCGGGGGGAAGCCCAGGGCGCCTTGAAGGAAATCCAAGAAGCGAGGAAAATTGCGGCTGGTAAGGCTTTGTCTGTGCAAAGCGTGTATTTGAAAGGAGAAAATCACGTTTACTAATTGAAATTTGGATATCTTCAGGGGTATTTGCAGAGCTGCCACGCAGCATATCTGATGCCGCCCAATTCTACCGAGCCGAAGAAAGGAGCACCGCGGAGAAGCTCTTCTGGTTGCAGTATCTGGCGCCGAATTATCCGGTGCCATTTGCCGATCAGCTGAAACAGCTGATCGAACTGCATAAGGCGGCCGAACTAGCCATGAAGGATTTAATTATCCGGCTATGGCCCGCCGAGCCGATTCCAAGCAGCTACTTCGGGCTTGTGAAGCGGCTTGTGAGTGCCTGCCCTCGACTTGACGTCATCAAGCGGTCAGTCTGTATTGAGGGTGCGCGAATGGCCTTCGCCCGGGCAAAGGTGCACTGGGGGAAGATGGATGCTGAAAAGCTGATGACCGAGGGACCACCGAAGGGGAAGGAGCACCGCAAGCCCGAATTATGTTATGACAGTGTCCTGAAAGGATCCTGCCTTGCGGCGGAGCAATGCACCAAGGACATTATATTTCCATGAATACAGTCATGTTGTCCTTTGTAATGTTGAACAAGGTCATTTCTATTATTTATTGCCTGTTATTTGAAAAAAAATTCCTCTTGCGCGGCCGTTTTATATATTAATCCTGAGAGTTGGACAGTCGTCGGCTTCTGCCCCCACGTAAGGAGTACGGGGGTGTTCGGGATAAACCTGAGCACTCTTTATCCCAGTTTTGGGTCCTTAAAGGAGGTGTCAGCACAACGAACCAGGCAATCGGACTATAAGGCTTTATCACTCTCACTTAGCCATAGGAGTTTGACAAAAAGGAAGGTAGGCGCAGCCCCTGGTGTTCGGAAGACCGCACGAGGGGCTCTATGAGCACCTGATCGGAAGAAAAATTGATCCATCGCACGCTGCATTAGTTATCGCATAATGCGGAAGAAATCCTTAAAGATTTTATAACCTCTCGAACAGCGACCAGCTCTCGCTGCATCATGACAGTCGGTTTTCGGCTTTCTCTACTGAGGTGCTCGTCCGGAAGAACCGGGACACAATCGCAGTAGTTCTCCCTATGCCGCCCTAGCCGATATAGCGGAATGTAAGGCAGCAAAACATAGGAGCCGGGCAAACCCAACTATTGACCCAAGACATGATTCGGAGCTGATGCATATAATGCTATAAGTTCGGGGTGCCGAACGACCATGAAGGTGTTCGGACTTTATTGCCATATCATGGGTACAATGAAGCCCCTGGCATATTACGGCATATTGCGATATATGGATGCCTTTTGACAAAGAGTGTCAATAAGAAACAACAGCAGATAAGCGTCATATAAAGCCACATGTTGGAAAATAACACGTCGATGCGTATGAGTACAGGTAAAGTGATAAAAATAAGTATGACTTCGGAACCTGCTGAGACTAGGCGGGAGGAAGCTGTGTGCGGATCCGTAGCGTGATCGGATGGTCATCAAGGGGCATCTCTAAGGGTTCCCTTACGCATTCGACAGTCCTGGCCTACGCGAAAGTGGACCTGCAAAGAAAGTGCAAAAAAGATATTTATGTGCCATGGAGCGGTTAAGCCGCATTGTGTGGCCTATCCTAGTTGTGCCTCCGTTTGCTGCCGGAGTGTTTTAATTGAGCTCCGGACAAGCCGGGCTATCCTGCCGCTGGGTGGTTCGGACTCCTTTGACGGTGTGTGGGAGCTTGGCCGTCGACTCGTGGTTCGATTGAAAGATGCCTTTCGCTGCTTCTACTGTCAAGGCGGCGGTACATTCTTCGACACAGAGGTGGAGTTCGGCCTTGCTGTTAACTGTTATAACGCCACGCGGACTGGGCATCTTGAGCTTACGGTAGGCATAGTGTGGCACCGCGTTGAATTGAGCAAACGAGGTTCGTCCGATCAGTGCAGGATAATTACTGCAAAAAGGGACGATGTCGAAGGTTAACTCTTCAGTACGGTAATTGTCCAGTGATCCGAAGGCTACCGTCAGGGTGATGGAGCCTGTGCAACGGGCCTCCACATCTGGTATAACACCTTTAAAGGTGGTTTTAGTGGGCTTGATCATCAAATGATCAATACCCATCTTGCGCACTGTGTCTTGATACAGCAGGTTTAGACTGCTGCCTCCGTCCATAAGGACTCGCGTGAGGTGAAATCCGTTAATTATTGGGTCAAGAACTAGTGCGGCTAAATTGTCCTGATTGGTATTGGCCGAACGATCCGGTCGGTCGAAAGTGATTGGCCGTAGTGTATATTGTGGGGCGACTGACTTCGTCAAGTTGACATCCGTAAGAGTGCACATCCGTTCCAGCTTGGGAATATGGGTGGCGTTTATCATATTCACTGTTTTGATTTGCGGGGGGAATTTCCTTTGCCCTCCTGTGTTAGGTGATCGGGGCTCCTCGTCGTCGTCATCGCTTTGAGACCCCTTCTCCTTGTTGTCGGCACCTGACCTGCCGGCTTGTTTGAAGACCCAGTATTCTCTGTTGGTATGATTGGCCGGTGTTCCTGGGGTGCCATGAATTTGGCATGGACGATCGAGTATGCGGTCCAGACTGGACGGGCCCGAATTGTTCTTTTGGAATGACTTTTTCCGCTGACCGGACTTAGAGCCACTGAATCCGGCGTTGACTGCCATGTCTTCAGCGTTATCACCATTTTTGCGATGCTTGTGTTTGTTGCGTCGGGGCTTGCCGCTGCTATATCTGGCCTCTGATGTGCCAGGATTGCTTGCTGTGTTGTTGCTACGAGCCAACCAGCTATCCTCGCCCGCGCAAAAGCGGGTCATGAGTGTCGTGAGGGCTGCCATGGACTTCGGCTTTTCTTGGCCGAGATGCCGGGCAAGCCACTCGTCGCGGATATTATGCTTAATGGCCGCTAGGGCTTCGGCATCCGGACAATCGACAATTTGGTTCTTTTTAGTTAGGAACCGAGTCTAGAATTTCCTGGCTGACTCTCCGGGCTATTGGCTTATGTGACTTAAGTCATCAGCGTCCGGTGGTCGCACATAAGTGCCCTGGAAGTTATCCAGGAATGCGCCTGCCAGGTTCTCCCAACTTCCAATGGAATTTTCCGACAAACTATTCAGCCAATGCCGAGCCGGTCCCTTGAGTTTTAGTGGGAGGTACTTGATGGCGTGTAGATCATCCCCGCGGGCCATGTGAATGTGGAGAAAGAAATCTTCTATCCATACCGCGGGGTCCGTAGTCCCATCGTAGGGCTCGATATTTACGGGTTTAAACCCTTCTGGGAATTCATGATCCATTACTTCGTCAGTGAAGCATAGGGGGTGTGTGGCGCCTCTATGTTGGGCTACATCACGACGCAGTTCAAATGAGCCTGGTCTATTGTATTCGGCCCGGCCGGATTTGCCTTTAGTGTATCCGGCGTGACGGTCATCGTCACGTGTTGGGGCGCGCCCTCGTGATCCGTAGATCGATCTTGACTGTCCTGCTTTGTTTTCCAATTTGTCTCGCAGGTCATGTGTGGAGCCCCGGGCCTTCGTGTTTTTCCTTGTTTGGCGGCGGTGTGCGGGCTGGACTTCGGGTTGATACTCCGCTTTGTCTCGGCCACGAGGTGGCCGATCAGCCGCATTATGCGCTGGTAGTGTAGGTTTTAATGCCTCCTCCTCGAATTGAGGTAGCAACCTGCGCTTTGGGTAGCTTTTTGTTGGGCGTTCGAGTCCGTATTCCTCGGCCGCCAGGACCTCAGTCCATCTATCAGCTAGCAGATCTTGATCAGCTTGAAGCTGCTGCTGCTTTTTCTTCAGGCCTTTTGCAGTGGCTATAAGCCGGCGCTTGAAGCACTCCTACTCGACGGGGTTCTCAGGCACGATGAATTCTTCGTCGCCGAGGCTCACCTCGTCTTCGGAGAGGGGCATGTAATTGTCATCCTCCGAGTCTCCATCAATTGCCTATTTCTCAGGGCTAGCTTGCCCGTCCTCCCGTCCGTCTTGCTCGAAGCTTGGCTGGGCGGGGTTGTTTTCGTCTTCGGCACCATCCGGAGTGCTATTGTCTCTTGTGCCGGTATCGCTATTCTTGCTATGGCGGGGCTTAGAGCGGCGCCTATGACGCCGGTGCTTAGATTGCTTCTCAAGGGTATTATCCTCGGTTGCCTCATCGCCATCGCCTTCTTTGGGCGTGTCTACCATATATATATATCATATGATGAGGTGGCTGTCCAGCGCCCTGTGGCGGTGGTTCCTGTTCTTCTCCTGCATCGTCGTCCATACCGTCAATGTCTTCGGAGTCGAAGTCAAGCATGTCGGTTAAGTCATCAACAGTGGCTATTAAGTGGGTGGTGGGTGGGGAACGAATTTCTTCGTCGTCCGCTTCCCACTCGAGCCGTACATAGTTCGGCCGCGAGTCTCCTGACAGGGAGAGAGATTTCAATGAATTTAGCACATCGCCCAAGGGTGAGTTCTGAAAGATATCCGCGGAGGTAAACTCCATGATCGGTTCCCAATCAGATTCTATAGGCACGGACGCACGCGATTCGGAGCCTATGGCCGGAGACGAGTCCGAGGGTCCGATGACACAGACCTCGTTGGAAGTGAGATCTGTGTTCGGCTCTATCGCCGATGAGTGTGCGGCCTCCGTGGCGGGGTCCATCCACCCGTCCTCGGATGGCACGATCTGCCTCGGATTAAGAGCCAGGGCAACCGCAGGTGTGATTTCCTGAACACCGTCCGATGGCAGATCTAAGTCATGCTCCTCGTGGCTGTTCGGCACACCTGTCTTGGGCTCGAATCCGTCAAAGATCAAGTCTCCACGTATGTCGGCGGTGTAGTTCAGGCTTCCAAACCTGACCTTATGGCCAGGGGCGTAGCTATCGATCTGCTCCAGATGGCCAAGCGAGTTGGCCCGTAGTGCGAAGCCGCCGAATACGAAGATCTGTCCGGGGAGGAAAACCTCACCCTGGATTGCATTGTTGCAGATGATTGAAGGAGCCATCAAGCCTTATCGTGACAACACAGTGGAACTCTCAATGAAAGCACCAATGTCGGCATCAAAACCGGCGGATCTCGGGTAGGGGGTCCCGAACTGTGCGTCTAAGGCTAATGGTAACAGGAGGCGGGGGATACAATGTTTACCCAGGTTTGGGCCCTCTCGATGGAGGTAATACCCTACTTCCTGCTTGATTGATCTTGATGATATGAGTATTACAAGAGTTGATCTACCACGAGATCGTAGAGGCTAAACCCTAGAAGCTAGCCTATGATTCTGATTGTTGTTGGTCCTACGGACTAAAACCCTCCGGTTTATATAGACACCGGAGGGGGCTAGGATTACACAGAGTCGGTTACAGAGAAGGAGATCTACATATCCGAATTGCCAAGCTTGCCTTCCACGCAGAGGAGAGTCCCACCTGGACACGGGACGAAGTCTTCAATCTTGTATCTTCATAGTCCAACAGTCCGGCCAAAGTATATAGTCCGGCTGTCCGAGGACCACCTAATCCAGGAATCCCTCAGTTGTCCCGAAGGATCCCAGGCCAGGGAGAGACGCAGGAGGCCGTCAGGGCGGCGCCAGAGGGTGAAACCTCGGCCGTCGGACACATGGGGGAGCAAATCCCTATGGAGACTGGCGATGGGGGCCATATCCAATTCGGCCCCCAGCTGAATACGGCCCCGGAGACCTATACGGCTCCAGAATCCGGCAAGCAGCCTCCTTCAAAAGAAGGAGGTGTGCCTATTCCGCCGGTGACCTTTGTCCAACCAGAGGCACCGGATACTCTACTGGAAGCACTGCGAGGTGCTTCCATTGTTGAGGAACACCGTACCCTCATGGGTACGGTGATTGAGAAGATTCAGTCCACGAAGAGCGGACTGACCGAAGCCTGCACAAGCCTTCTAACAGGCCTTGAGGTAAGCAACGCAATTATGTAAAAATAATGTCACAGTATAGACAGTACCCCTTGCAAAGTCCTATTATTTTCCTTTTTCTACTTCATTTTAGAAGGACTAGGTGCATTGGTGTTGTTCCTTTGTGAATACTGTTCAGTTCTTTTTGGGTGTCCCTCAGGATAAAGTGGTTCCTGAGTCATTTTACCTCCTCTAGTTGCAACTCTAATAGCAAAGTCATGTATGTTGTTATTCATTTCATCAAGCAATTCTCTTTGAGATTTAGCAACTAGTTCTAACTGAGTTTAAACCATAGAAGCATGCTTTCCCACACCTCTAACATCATTTGAGATTCTAAATAGCAAGTCACTCAAGCGAGTAATCATATCAGAATTATATTTCAATTGTTTCATAACATTTACATTGAAGTGACTAACTAGGATGCATATTGCGAGGATTGTCATTATCATTGAATTTCATTAGAGAATTTACCTCTATCACCTTAGGCAGTGGTGGTGTATCGAGCCCATGTATTTCTTCAATAGGAGGTAAATTTTTAACATCCTCAGCTTTAATACCTTTTTCCTTCATAGATTTCTTTGCCTCTTGCATATCCTCAGGACTGAGATATAATATACCCCTCTTCTTCGTAGTGGGCTTAGGCGGTGGTTCAGGAAGAGTCCAATGATCATAATTTTTCAATATCTTATTCAATAATTCTTCAACTTGACCAATAGTTCGTTCCCTGAAAACACAACCAGCACAACTATCTAGGAAATCCCTAGAAGCATCAGTTAGTCCATTATAGGAGATATCAAGTATTTCATTTTTCTTAAGAGGATGATCAGGCAAAGCATTAAGCAATTGGAGAAGCCTCCCCCAAGCTTGTGGGAGACTCTCTTCTTCAATTTGTGCAAAGTTAAATATTTCCTGCAAGGCAGCTTGTTTCTTATGAGCAGGGAAATATTTTCCAGAGAAGTAATAAATCATATCCTGGGGACTACGCATACAACCAGGAGCAAGAGTATTGTACCAAGCTTTAGCATCACCCTTTAATGAGAACGGAAATAGTTTGAGAATATAGTAATAGCGATTTTTCTCATCAAGAGTAAAAAGGGTGGCTATGTCATTCAACTTAGTAAGATGTGCCACAACAGTTTTAGTTGCATAACCATGGAAAGGATCAGATTCAACCAAAGTAATTAACTTTGGGTCGACACAGAATTCATAATCCTTATCATCAATAAAGATAGGTGAGGTAGCAAACATAGGATCATAGTGCATTCTAGCATTCAGAGATTTTTCTTTATACTTGCATAATAATTTCTCTAGATCATCTCTATCCTTACAAGCAAGAATATCTCTTGTTGTCTCCTCATTCATAACATAACCTTCCGGTATATTAGCCAATTCATATCTAGGAAGGCTAATTCTAGCAGGCGTTTCAAGATTTTCAGTTTCAAGCTCATCATCAGATTGAACAATATCATGTTGTCTTACTCTAGCAATTTGTTCATCAAGAAATTCACTTAGTGGCACATCATCATCATGCAAGGTACTAGCATCATCATAAGCATCATTCATAGCAGAAGTAGCATCATCAATAACTTGTGACATATCAGGATTAATAGCATGTGGTTGTGATACGTCTCCAACGTATCTACTTTTCCTAACGCGTTTCCTCTTGTTTTGGACTCTAATTTGCATGATTTGAATGAAACTAACCCAGGACTGACGTTGTTTTCAGCAGAACTAAAAGAATTTTTATGCAGAAATAAAAGTTCTCGGAATGGAACGAAACTTGGCGAGGATTTTTTATACAATAAAATAGAATTACTGGAGTCAAGAGCCACCGGAGGGGGCACCTGGGTGGGCACAACCCACTAGGGCGCGCCTGCCCTCTCAGGCGAGCCCAGGTGGGTTGTCCCCACCTGGTGGCTCCGCAGACCCTGAAACCGATGCTATAAAATCCTATTTTCCAGAAAAAAAATCAGGGAGAAAGAATTATCGCGATCCACGAGACAGAGCTGCCGTCACCTCCTGTTCTTCATCGGGAGGCCAAATCTGGAGTCCGTTTGGGGCTCCGGAGAGGGGGATCTTCGTTCTTCGTCATCACCAACCCTTCTCCATCGCCAAATCCATGATGCTCCCCACCGGGAGTGAGTAATTCCTTTGTAGGCTCGCTGGTCGGTGAGGAGTTGGATGAGATTCATCATGTAATCGAGTTATTTTTGTTAGGGCTTGATCCCTAGTATCCATTATGTTCTGAGATTGATGTTGCTATGACTTTGCCAAGCTTAATGCTTGTCACTTTGGGCCCGGGTGCCACGATTTCAGATCTGAGCCGTTTATGTTCTCACCATTATATCCATGTTATAGAGCCGATCTTGCAAGTTATAGTCACCTACTACGTGTTATGATCCGGCAACCCCGGAGTGACAATAGTCGGGACCACTCCTGGTGATGACCGTAGTTTGAGGAGTTCATGTATTCACCGTGTGTTAATGCTTTGTTCCGGTTCTCTATTAAAAGGAGGCCTTAATATCCCTTTGTTTCCAATATGGACCCCGCTGCCACGGGAGGGTAGGACAAAAGATGTCATGCAAGTTCTTTCCATAAGCACGTATGACTATTTACGGAATACATGCCTACATTATATTTATGAACTGGAGCTAGTGCCGTATCGCCCTAGGTTATGATAGTCACATGATGAATATCATCCAACAAACTACCGATCCAATGCCTACGAATTTATCTTATATTGTTTCTGCTAAGTTACTACTGCTATCGTTACTGTTGCACTTGCTACAAAAATACTGCTATTACTGTTAGCGTTACCATTGCTGTTGTCACTACAATCAAAACTATCATACTACTTTGCTACTGATCACTTTGCTGCAGATAATTAATCTCCAGGTGTGGTTGAATTGACAACTCAACTGCTAATACTTACAAAAATTCTTTGGCTCCCCTTGTGTCGAATCTATAAATTTGG
>NW_025231428.1:8087-11378 GCF_018294505.1 Triticum aestivum | reverse complement strand
GTATAATGGGAATATTTGAGAATTTATAGAGGCATAATTAGGTAAAGATGTGCCACGAGGTGCCCACAATCCTGGGGGGCGCCCCTCCCGAGCTTGTCGCTCCCTCGTGGCCCTTCATCTCTTCTCCCAAACTTTCTAGGGGCTCTTCTGGTCTAGGAAAAGTTAATCCAATTTTTTTTCTTTGTTTGGACTCTGTTTGTTATTGATTTCCTGAAAAGCAAAACACAAATTAAAAAAATATAGCAACTGGCACTGGGCACTAGGTTAATAGGTTAGTCCCTAAAAATGATAGAAAAAACTAACGCCCACACTATGGCATCTTGCACATCGCCCACACGCCTCCATCATCACTCATTTTGCCACGTATGAACGGATGACATCAACAGGAATCTTTTTGGTTTTCGACTTAAAAATGTTTTATCTCCTAATTAAAAAATCGAGTTAAAAATCCGTTTTCACCATTAAATCCGTCTTGACGAGATCTTCAAAACTAGACCCTATGTTGGTATGTTTCGACAAATTTTATTTTGCCCAAAAGCTGCCATGATTTTTACACTGTAGTTGACATAGTGCTTAAATTAAAGTTGCCATGTGGCCATTTTAGTTTGTAGAGCATGGCAGTTTTAGTTTTTTTATGATGGCAATTCCAATACTTTGACCATGAAAATTATTTTTTGTATGAACGATGGCAATTTTAAGTGCATGTATCATGGCAATTTTAGTTTATGATTCATGGCAAGTCTAGTTTCTTAATTCTCTGTTTTGTAATATGTCAACATTTACTTTTAAATGTAGAAGAAAATAGCTGAAACATATCATGGCAACTTCAGTGTAAACATCATGACAATTCATGTGCAATAGATTCGGCAACTTTTAACCCAAAAAAATTGTCGAAATATATCGATATGAGATCTAGTTTCGAAGATCTCGTCGTGAGAGATTTAAGGGTGAAAATGGATCTTCAATCGGATTTTCGTTAAGAGATAAAACATTTTAAAAACTAAAAATCCAAAAAGATTCCCACATGCATGCATGCGGTGACATGACGCGGTCTGTGTGTTATATGGCGTGTGGGCGGGTTTGGCTCGCATCACACATGTGGGCGTTAGTGTTGTCCAAAATGATATATAAGTGCGTATAAACCATCCAAGATTGATACCATAATAACATGTAATAATAAAGAAATATAGATACGATGGTGATGTATCAGTCCACCACTCTTTCAAGAATTCATGTTGGGCAAGTTGCCTTTCATGAAGTCCAGGCTGTTGCGGGGAAGAGTGGTCTACCGCTGGTGTGACTCGCACTTTTCAAGCTTCTTCAACAGTGATGGATCTCAAACTTCGCATGCTTGCCGGCTGGTTCTGCTATGTGTTGGCACCTTGTCGGCAACTGCGCGGATATCCGAACGTCAAGGTTGTGATGCTCAGAATTGGTTGCCTTAGAGGGTGTGTCGAGCGAGCAATATGGTTGTTGCGCTGACTACATTCGTTGGATGTGTGAATGGCGAGGGGATTGGTGGCTGGTGACTGGTGGTACTGGGTAGTCCTGGTCATGGGCAGCCCGGCCCGAACGACCCGACCCGAAAAAACCAGATCTGGCCCGACGCTGCTCCCGGGTCGGGCCCGCGCCCATAGTTTTCGTATTTTTCTAAAGGGCAGGCCAGGCCGGCCTGAGGCCCGACGCGCTTTTATGCGTTCTGGCCGGGCTTGGGCCAAGAAAACAGGCCCAATGACTGTGCCGGGCCGGGTCCGGACTTGGGTTTTTTGCGTCGGACTTGGCTAGGTATAGTACTGGGTAGGTTGCTACCGCCGGTAGTTGTGAGCCTAGAATCTGAAGGCCTAGATCTAGTCATGTGGGGCTCACCCTTGGGTAGGCACAATGGCTTAGGTACGTCGCCATGGCATCAGTGAGTTCCTAAGTGAATGCTCTGCTATCAGGTGCTGATGGAGGCGATGCCTATGAGTGTCATGACCCTTTTCGAGGAGCCGTTGTGGGCTCCTTGCCCCATGCTAGGGCTTCAGATGAAACTCATATCTAGTCGGCGAGACCCAGCGGTGATGGTGTTTTGTGTTCTTACCCTCTGTGGGGCGTCATCGTGGAGCTCAATATCTTCTATTTTTTGTGTGGTGACCTCTTAATAAACGCTTGCGTCATGGTGTAAAGCATCTACAGACTTAGCAGGGGGTAGTGTTGTTCGCCAAAAGCATCTAGGGGGGCTCCAATTGGAGAGGTTCATGTAATGCTTCCATCTGACTGGCAATGGCTTCCGAGGATTGCCAACAACTTCACCAGCTACAACTGGTGATTTATGGCCCAGTCGTTTTAATTCATCAAAGGTTCACAACAGTTACTCATCACGAAGGTTTTAGATCCCAGATGAAAGAAAATACTCATGGGGCATACAGATTTCCGGTTACCGAGGTAACTAGAAAATATCGGGCGGTTACCGAAAAAAATTAGTATGATTTTTTTAAATGCTTTTCAAATTCAACCAAAATTCATCCAAATTCAAAATTTCAGAATTTTTGCTCCGTATGGCGATTTCTCGTTGGTTACCAAGATTCACGGTTACTAGGCTATAGCTGAATTTTCTGCCCACAAAGTTCCTTTGTAGCTCGTCCTACATGGAACCTCTTATCTACAGCCATTCAACGCTGCTTTGAGATCCGTACTCTTCAACTAACTTGCAACAAGCAGATTTGTCGTTTTTGTTTCTCTTAAATGAAAGAACATATGGACTTCAAACTTTGCAGATCAAACAAACTTTACCACTCCAAGTGTGAAAAAACTTTCAGATTTTTTGGACCAACAAAAATATACAAAATGAGGATTTTTTTTCTGATAAAAAAAATAATATTTAGCATTTTAAATGCATGAAAAAATCTGAAAGTTTTTTCCCGCATAGTAATTAGAATGTTTTGTTGTCCTGCAAAGATTGAAGTTTATACGTTGTTTCGTTTGAGAGAAACAAAAATGACAAATGTGCATGTACGGATCTTGATGCCAAAATGGATGGCTAAGATAAGGGGTACCATGTAGCTCAAGCTACACAAAACCACACTCCCTTTTCTGCCCGGTAACAAGATGCCTGCTCCTGACATTAGGATTTAAATATAAATGTATGCCTCCATAATGATGCTTGCATTGGGAAATATTGCACTTCTTTAATTTTGCAAAGAAATAGCAAAATGCTTGTGGGTCTTTGGGATGATTAGTTATGAGGCCAACTTCTTTGAACTTAGCTAAAGAAGTAACAGTTTCTCGCTAGTCAACAATCCTCACAACGAC
>NW_025231428.1:3742-8077 GCF_018294505.1 Triticum aestivum | reverse complement strand
GTAACAAGATGCCTGCTCCTGACATTAGGATTTAAATATAAATGTATGCCTCCGTAATGATGCTTGCATTGGGAAATATTGCACTTCTTTAATTTTGCAAAGAAATAGCAAAATGCTTGTGGGTCTTTGGGATGATTAGTTATGAGGCCAACTTCTTTGAACTTAGCTAAAGAAGTAACAGTTTCTCGCTAGTCAACAATCCTCACAACGACGTCATGATCACGCAGCTGCCTCCTCCCCCCCCCCAAAGAAAGGTTTAGGTTTTCTACGCCTCCCGTCGGCGCCGCCGCCGGTCCGCCTCATCTCCGGTGGCCTTAGGACCATGGTGGTGTGGTGCATCCCGACCCTTGCCGGTGGGAGGGCTCAGTTTTTAGATGTCCCTTCAAGTTTAGTTAAGATTTGTATCCTGCTCAGGAAGATGAGATGGCGGTGGCTCCCTAAAGAAGAAATAAGGTTCTCCCCGCTAGCGCCGGTCCTGGTGGGGTGTCTAGCATCGTCGGACGGCGTGTGGGGGTGTGTCTCCGGCGGATCTGTCCTCGGTGGATTTACTCGGATCTGGTCATTGTACATCTACGTTTATGTGTCTTCAGGTTGGGTCCTTCCGATCTACGCCACTCTTCATCGGCTGCGTTTGTGGTTCTGCTGCGCTGGTCCTATGGGGCCTTAGCACGACAATGACTTCCCGTTCATCAATTATAAGAAGTTTTTCCCGGCTCTGGCGAGGGAGGGGTGATATGATGGCGGCGCGCCTTTGGCTCACTTGGTGGTCTACGGATCTTTGTATGTTTTTCTTATTTTTGTGCTCGTTGTACTACCATGATTGAGGATGAATAGATCGAATGTTTTCTCGCAAAAAAAGTTTGAGCTATATAGGATGAGACTTTTTTGGAAACAATATATGCACCACCTTCAACTCTTGCCAAAGACTAGATTACAGCCTCCGACTCTAAATCCAGAAAAAGTTGAGTTCATCCCTTAATACCAATCACTTCCATCCTTGAGATAATACCATTATAGTTGAACGACATGGCAGCTACATGCAAGTCAAATGAAAAAGTGTTTGCCATATCAACTATATCCTCAAAAGATATATTAAGCATTCATGTAAACTGAAATACGTTCAATTTTTGTAAGGCTTCTAAATCATAATAATTTTGCAAAAATATTAAAGAAATATCATAAAAGATCCAAAGTACCCATACTTAGTATATTTCTTTTTAGATTTTTCATGTCTTGTTTTGTTCGATTTTCTCTTGTACTACGATAATGTAGTAGCTTGCTCATGTGGCCGAAATAGATTGCCATGTGGCCTACACATAGGTGGCAGATCAGTGAAAGTTATTGTGGTAGTATTATCCCACAGATGGATAATGCATGGTGTTGATAACTACGGAACCAATATCGTTTTGGTTTACAATTATATGTTTTGTTTGTTGTCTGTAACTCAAACTTATATACTCATAATTAATGTTGTAGGTAGAATATTCATCTTCTATTTTAAAAAGCTATATATACGTCTTATGTAGACAAAAAAATGTTAGCAAGGGATGATGAGCACCAGAGCTGTGGAGCTATGCGGCAATGCATCAAATAAATATTTGTAGTTTTTATTCTACAAAACCCCTGCCTCTCAATCCCATTTGTCTCTCTAATATTCTAATTTTGTAACAGGTTGTTTTGAATGATAATGACGAATCTCTTGTTGAGGGATTAAAGGATATTGGGATGGAGATTATAGAAAGATGTGATGGTTTGCCACTTGCAGTTAAGGTGGTTGGAGGACTTTTGCTCAGCAAGGGAAAAACAAGAGGTGATTGGCTTGATGTTTGTAGTAATGTCGCATGGTCAATGACTACAATTAGCGATGATGTCAACCAAGCAGTGTATGTGAGCTATGAGGAATTACCACAGGTTTTGAAGCAATGTCTTTTATATTGTTCACTCTTTCCTAAGGATGTATTGATCAAGAGTGCGGATATAGTCAATATGTGGATTGCTGAAGGTTTCATACATATCACAAGTATGAAACAGCCAGAAGATCTGGGAGCTGAGTACTACAAACAATTAGTCTCACGGAATCTTCTAGACCCGGATTATCGTTTTTATGATCAAAAAGCATGCACCATGCATGATGTTATCCGCTCATTTAGTCAGTCTGTAGTGAAACATGAAGGTTTGTTTGTTGAGGAGGGGCATAATCCAAGTTTTACTTCAGGTACTTCCAAGTTGCGGCACCTGTCCATATCAAAGAATGTAACCGAATGGGATGCTTTTCACAAACAAGCCTCTCCACGAACATTGATATTATTCGAAAGCCCCAGGGTTGATTTAAAAGGTTTTTGGAACAACCTTTCTCTCCTGCGAGTACTTAGTCTACAAGGTGTAAATGTTGTCGAGCTACCTGACTCGATAAGCAACCTCAGACATTTAAGGTACTTGGGACTTGCAGGTACAAGCATATCTGGGATCCCACAAGGAATAGGTGATCTGATGTTTATGCAGTTCATCGAACTTGCAGATTGTGTAAAAATTTCTCATGTTCCAGATAGCATCTTGAAGCTGCGAAAGCTAAGGTATATCAACTTTGCTGGCACCAACATAGCATCAATTCCTCGTGGATTTGGGAAGCTGGAAGATTTGGTCATGATATCTGGGTTTCCAACTCATTCAGATGATAATACAGATCAAGTATGGTCCAGTCTGGAAGAACTAGGGCCTTTGTCGAGACTCACAATGCTTGTCATAGAAAGTTTGGAGAAGGCATCTTCTGGTTCTGTGGCCGCTAGAGCAAAACTTAGTAGTAAAGCCCACCTAAGAATTTTGAACCTGGGATTTACACAGAATAGGGAGGTGGAAGAGCAAAACAATGGGGAGCAAGAGAGAATCGAGGAGGTTTTGGGTAATCTCTGTCCTCCAACCTGCATAGAACAGCTTGCCATCATTGGATACTTTGGACACAAACTTCCCCAGTGGATGAGAATGGTGCCAGTCTTTACCTTCTTAAAGCGGCTTGAGCTATCAAGTTACGCTTGCTATGAGCTGCCTTCTGGCTTAGGCCAACTCCCCTCTCTTGACTATTTTTGGGTTGACCAAGCTCCATTCATCAAGTATATCGGTCATGGTCTTCACATGCCCTCAATTGGTGGTCGGGACATCGGCCTAGATAAGACACTTTCTGGTGGTGCTGCTGTTGTTGCATTTCCCAAGCTGAGAAAACTTGGGTTTCAGGGGATTTTGGGACTGACAGAGTGGGAATGGGAGCAGCAAATCCCAGCTATGACAACTTTAGAGGTGCTTACAATTGTCAATTGTCAGCTCAAGTATCTCCCTCCTGGACTTGCACATCATGCAAATGCACTGCGGGAGTTGGATCTAAGAAACCTCTCGCACCTGGTCTCCATACACAACTTCCCTTCACTCGTTGAGCTTCGCATAGTTGACAACCGAACACTAGAGAGAATCTACAACAATCCAAATTTGCAGCATATTTACATCGTTAGCTGCCCAGGGCTAAAGGTATTGGAAGATTTGCCATCACTCCAGAGCATCGAATGGGTGGATGTGACTGCTCAAGTGCTCCCAGATTACCTCCGGCACTCAAAGTTAGAGAAGTTGATTGTACAATGCTACATAAGCTTGCTCAAACTGATATCCTTACAAGATGCCAACTCTTCGGAATCCGAGTGGGGAAAGATCCAGCATGTTCACCAACTAAAAGCAACTGGGTACATATCAGCAGAAGAGACACGATATATCTCCTACACCAAGGAGCCCTACTCCTACAAAACAGACATTGGTACGTAAGATCATCGATTAAATTGTTTTCATCGCGATGTTTTCGTTCTTCCTTTTCTGAAAATATATCATTTTGTTACTTGGTTGCAGAACGACTGGATGAATTTGTAAATGTGGTGGTTGAATAATAGAGAAACAATATCATGAAGGAAGAACCGTCGGCCTTTTTTACTTATGTCGTGACATATCATATTTTTCAAGAGGTGCATATGGTCAAAGGGCATGCATTTTTTTTACTGGTATATGCAAAATAGCAGTACTGTGCATCGTTCTTTTTATGTATTTTGAATTCTCCTTGTTTTGCAGTGTCTAGCTCTTAGGCCCTGTTTGTTTGGGCTTTTGCTTCTACTTTTGCAGCTTTTTCACTTTGGCCAAAAAGCCATAAAAACTTCTAAATTGGTACTTTTGGAGCTTTTGGTTTTTGATGAATCGATATAACAATATTTAGCTCCGAAAGCCATGAAAGCTCTAAAAGCACCTATTTAGGAGCTTTTATGGCTTTTTGGCCAAAGTGAAAAAGCTGCAAAAGCAGAAGCAAAA
>NW_025231428.1:0-1375 GCF_018294505.1 Triticum aestivum | reverse complement strand
AGCATGCTGTCATTATGTCATGATACATAGTACCAAAATGCTAAATATGTAGGAAAGCAGTTCCATTTTTTTACATTTGAATAGGGAAGGCCAAGGCAGGACTAACCAATGCAAGTATTGGAATACATATAGAAGTTGAAGAAAAGGAAGTACAAACACCTTTGTGTCCGCAGCTGGCAAACATGTCACTTTCCCATTACAAGCAGAGGCTATGACCCTTCAGGTTGCTGCAGGAATAATTTCCAAATTCAAATGCAAGCATGTTATTTTCTGATGCATAATCTGACCCTGAGAAAGGCAGTGTCAAGAGATGCTATTATTTCTCCTGGGCACTGAGAGACTAGAAACCAGCTAGCAAAATTCTTTGCTACATCAGCAAACATGTAGATACAAAATTTATCACATACCAAGGAAACGAGGGGGACGAGGGGGACGAGGAGGGGAGTAGGACGGGGAGTAGGGGGACAAGGAGGGGGAGTAGGTGAGGCAGGAGGAGGAGGCAGACGAGGAGTACGTAAAGCAGCCCGGAGTAGAGCACCTATTTCTTCTCCGCGACCCTCTGATGCTGTGCTTCACCGTGCTCAGGAGGAGGAAACAGAGGATGGGGATGAGGCGTGTGAGGAGGAGGACGAGGAGGATTTTGCGGAGGAGGTAGTGGAGGATGAGGAGGAGGTGGTGGTGGAGGAAGACGCCGCCGAGAGGAGGCTGGTTGTTCGTCAGGTTTCTGAGGGTGGGGATGGACCCTCACGGGTGACAGAGCACCACGAGGTGAGCGGTTCGCAACCAAGCGGTTCGACTATCAGCACTACTTCCAGAGGGGAAGTGTGGCTGTGTGGTCCTTCAAAGCTTCCAAGACGTCCATATGTGCATAGAGACGTGTTGATTAAACCAATGGGAGAGAAGTAAGTGGTTATCTCGACTCATCCCATATAAATTGTACCTTTTGTCATTTCCTCACATATAATATGACTTCACGCTTCGAAATGCAAAAGCTTAGTAAAAGGTGGTGAGAGGCGTCTGCCACGGTCGCCGAGTGGCATCATTGGGGGGTCTTTGTAGGTTAAATTATCCTGGACTGGTCACTTTGCCGAATGGTATCATTGAGCCAGCTTGGTCATGGGATCACTACAAACTTGCACCGGATTTCCTGGATATGCGCCAGAGGGTTTATGATAACAGAGCCATGCGAGTGGTCAACAATTTCTGGGTAAGTCCTTTCAAACACCTAAATGTCAATACCAAAAGGCAATACCAAAAGGCAAAAGGTAACAGAGTCATGATTTAACCCTTCTCACATGTATGCATGTTTGTAGGATTTCTATACATGCGCTGAGGGTCAGAAGGATCGTGCAAATGTGGTGGTTGAGAATATTGC
>NW_025231427.1:9125-11379 GCF_018294505.1 Triticum aestivum | reverse complement strand
AAATTCGGCATACGGCAGACTCTCTTCCCAACTGGATCCATAGGTAAGCACACAGGCTCTTAGCATATCCTCTAGGATTTGGTTTACACGTTCTGTTTGTCCATCAGTCTGAGGGTGGTACGCTGTACTGAAAGCTAGTTGCGTGCCCAGAGCTTGTTGTAGGTGATCCCAAAATTTGGAGACAAATTGTGTGCCTCGATCGGATATTATAGTCTTTGGGACTCCATGCAAGCAAACTATACGGGAGAGATAAAGTTTTGCCAGTCTTTGTGTGGAGTAGGTAGTCTTCACGGGAATGAAATGAGCAACCTTGGTTAGTCGGTCTGTGATGACCCATATGGCGTCATTTCCACGCTGTGATCGGGGTAGTCCGACGATGAAATCCATTCCTATTTCATCCCATTTCCACTCCGGTATCCTGTTTGGCTGGAGTAGCCCTGCTGGCTTTTGATGCTCGGCCTTGATGCGTTGACAAGAATCGCAACAAGCAATGAATGCGGCTATATCTCTTTTCATACCGTGCCACCAAAATCTTTCCTGAATGTCTTTGTACATTTTAGTTCCTCCAGGATGGATTGAGTATGGAGCGGTGTGGCTTTCGGTCAAGATTTGTTGCTTGAGTTCCTCAATGTTAGGTACGCAAAGCCTGTCTCCGTACCATAATATTCCTTCACTGTCTGTGATGAACTCTGAAGCCTTGCCAAGTTTCATTTTCTTCTTTATACCTTCGATGCTGGGATGTCCCTGTTGAGCCTTCTTAATTTGTTCCACCAGGGTGGGTCGTATCTCCAGATTTGATACGGTGCCCTCAGAGACTAACATCATGTTGAGCCTAGCGAACTCTTGCTGAAACTCAGGCCTCAAGTTTCGCGGACCGTCATTGTCCGGGCTGGGGTTTTGACTAAGGGCATCGGCCACTACATTTGCTTTCCCTGGATGGTAGTGAATACCGACATCATAGTCCTTGACCAGTTCCAACCAGCGTCGTTGGCGTAGATTTAGCTCTGGCTGTGTGAAAATATATTTGAGGCTCTTATGGTTTGTATATATTTCACAGCGATTTCCCAACAGGAAGTGCCTCCACTCCTTGAGTGCATGTATGACTGCTGCTAGCTCCAAGTCATGGGTTGGGTAATTTTCCTCATGTTTTCGCAGCTGCCTGGAGGCATATGCGACAACTTTGCCATCCTGCATCAGCACACACCCGAGACCCTTTCGGGACGCGTCACAATATACTTCAAAACTCTTGTGTATGTCTGGCACAGTTAAGACCGGCGCGGTTGTCAGCTTCTTCTTGAGTTCTTGGAAGCTTTTCTCGCATGCTTCCGTCCATACAAATTTCTTGTCCTTCTTGAGCAACTGTGTTATGGGTTTTGCCACAGTGGAGAATCCTTCAATAAATCTTCTGTAATATCCGGCCATTCCCAGGAAACTCCGCACATCTGTAACGTTGGCGGGTGGCTTCCAGTCAAGTATGGCTTTGACTTTTTCTGGGTCTACGGCCACGCCTTCTTGGTTCAATATGTGGCCTAAGAAACCAACTTGTCTGAGCCAAAATTCGCACTTGCTAAATTTGGCGTACAACTGATGTTTCCTCAATTCTCCCAAAACAATTCGGAGATGCTCAGCATGCTCTTCTGGTGTCCTTGAGTATACCAGAATATCGTCGATGAACACCACAACAAATTTGTCCATGAATTTCATGAACACCTTGTTCATGAGGTGGATGAAATATGCGGGGGCGTTTGTTAGACCAAAAGGCATTACTGTGAACTCATATAATCCGTATCTGGAAGTGAACGATGTCTTAGGGATATCTTCTGTTCGTACTTTCAATTGGTGATATCCCGATCTCAAATCAATTTTTGAGAACACCTTGGCTTGTGCGAGCTGGTCAAACAAATCATTTATCCGTGGCATCGGATATTTGTTTTTGATGGTGACCATATTGAGGGCTCGATAGTCTATACACAGTCTCAGTGTCCCATCCTTTTTCTTGGCGAACAACACTGGCGAACCCCAAGGTGAGGAGCTGGCCCGAATAAATCCTTTGTCCAACAATTCCTTTATCTGCTTCTTCAACTCCACCAATTCTGAGGGTGCCATTCTATAAGGCTTCTTATAGATGGGAGCGGTGCCAGGTGCTAGTTCGATGCTGAACTCTATCTCTCGGTCTGGTGGCATGCCTGGCAGTTCTTCAGGGAACACATCAGGAAACTCGCATACCACTGGAACTTTCCTCAGTTCAGAAATG
>NW_025231427.1:0-2151 GCF_018294505.1 Triticum aestivum | reverse complement strand
TTTGAACTGAAGACCAGTGGATCTTCATGGATCTTGGTTGAGGGTTCAAAGGACTAGGAAGGGAAAAAGGTTTGGGGGCAAAAATCAAAACAGAAAGTGGAGTTCCTTTGTAAATCACCAATGGCTAGAATAGAAGACAGAAATTTGTTTGAATATGATTTAAATGGAAAAATAATCATATGGGGAGGTTCAACTTGCTGGATTTGATGCAAATCATGATCCAAAGGTGAGGGAAGGTTTAGGAGAGTGGATTTGCACTAAGGCCATGGCAAGAGAGAAATGTTGAAAGTGGCAAAGGATTTATCCAAAAGCCATAGTGCATTTTCAAGGAGATTTTCAAAAGGCATTTTTCTCAAGTGAAAAGTATTTTGTCTTGAGTTCCAATAAAAAGGCAAGGACCTCCAAGACCAAAAGCAAGTCTTGGGTGAATCCAAATAAAACTCTTGAGAAAAAATATTTGAAAAGGGAGGGTCCTTTTGAAGAAATTTTTTAATTCACCTCCCTCAAGTCAAATAAAATCTTTTGAAAAATCCAAAAAAAAATTGGGTGTCACAACACCTACCCCCTTAGGAAAAATCTCGTCCTCGAGATTTCTGCTGATCCTCAAATAGATATGGATATTCAGCCTGAAGAAAATCTTCCCTTTCCCATGTGGCTTCATCCTCAGTGTGGTTGCTCCACTGAACTCTGAAAAACTTTGTCGTTTTCTGACGGGTCCTCCGTTCAGACTCTTCTAAAATCTTTATTGGCCTCTCTCTGTAGGTGAGGTCTGGTTGCACATCAATGCTCTCAGGGGATACCTGCTTCTCCGGGTTACTTACACATTTTCTCAGTTGAGAGACGTGAAACACGTCATGGACGTCTGACAGTTCCTTGGGCAAGTCTAGTTGGTAGGCTACCGTGCCTCTTCGTGCCTTTATACAAAATGGTCCAATAAATCTCGGGGCTAGCTTCCCCTTAATTTTGAACCGTTGTAGACCCCTCATAGGAGATACTCGGAGGTATACGGAATCACCGGGTTCAAAGCTGACCTCACGATGCTTCTGATCATAGTAGCTCTTTTGCCGGCTCTGTGCTGTCTTGAGTCTGTCCCTGATCTGTTTAACTTTCTCCTCGGCCTCTTTAAGCATATCTGGGCCGAAGATACGGCTGTCACCTGTTTCTGACCAATTCAGTGGGGTACGACACCTCCGTCCGTACAACGCTTCAAAGGGTGCCATTTGCAAGCTGGCTTGGTAACTGTTGTTGTAAGAAAATTCGGCATACGGCAGACTCTCTTCCCAACTGGATCCATAGGTAAGCACACAGGCTCTTAGCATATCCTCTAGGATTTGGTTTACACGTTCTGTTTGTCCATCAGTCTGAGGGTGGTACGCTGTACTGAAAGCTAGTTGCGTGCCCAGAGCTTGTTGTAGGTGATCCCAAAATTTGGAGACAAATTGTGTGCCTCGATCGGATATTATAGTCTTTGGGACTCCATGCAAGCAAACTATACGGGAGAGATAAAGTTTTGCCAGTCTTTGTGTGGAGTAGGTAGTCTTCACGGGAATGAAATGAGCAACCTTGGTTAGTCGGTCTGTGATGACCCATATGGCGTCATTTCCACGCTGTGATCGGGGTAGTCCGACGATGAAATCCATTCCTATTTCATCCCATTTCCACTCCGGTATCCTGTTTGGCTGGAGTAGCCCTGCTGGCTTTTGATGCTCGGCCTTGATGCGTTGACAAGAATCGCAACAAGCAATGAATGCGGCTATATCTCTTTTCATACCGTGCCACCAAAATCTTTCCTGAATGTCTTTGTACATTTTAGTTCCTCCAGGATGGATTGAGTATGGAGCGGTGTGGCTTTCGGTCAAGATTTGTTGCTTGAGTTCCTCAATGTTAGGTACGCAAAGCCTGTCTCCGTACCATAATATTCCTTCACTGTCTGTGATGAACTCTGAAGCCTTGCCAAGTTTCATTTTCTTCTTTATACCTTCGATGCTGGGATGTCCCTGTTGAGCCTTCTTAATTTGTTCCACCAGGGTGGGTCGTATCTCCAGATTTGATACGGTGCCCTCAGAGACTAACATCATGTTGAGCCTAGCGAACTCTTGCTGAAACTCAGGCCTCAAGTTTCGCGGACCGTCATTGTCCGGGCTGGGGTTT